>NC_088346.1:29337500-29502500 GCF_036884655.1 Musa acuminata AAA Group
TGGACAATTTTTATTAGTTGATCTTTTGATGGCAACTGTATTCTTTTAGATTGTAAATTTCTGGAAGACGAGGTCAGCTATAACAGTGAGACGGTCGCTACAGAGGAAGGTCCAATGTAACATATGCCCCCAACTGGTTGTTAAATTATACTAGGACAAACTAAGTCATTTCGACAGAATTTCATTTGTTAATTCAAACAGATGCCGTTGAAAACAATTTGGAACGAGACATTATAAGCATATTGAAACATAAAATATAGCATGATTAAAAATAAAATGGAATCGAATTAGATGCTAGTGGGTGAAGAAGAACCCATTTTAATAGGAAAAGCCTCAATAGAACTATGTTGTGCATACAGGTGAGATCCTGCAAGAGCTTTTTCTTCATGTACTGGACCTCTACACCATGATAAAACTTCCAAAATAACCACTTCAAAACCCACTTGAGTACTTAATAAGCATAAAAATATCCTTTCTTTAAATCAAAGGGACTAGAAAACTGGAAAGTTAGACACTAAACCAGCAGAAAATTTATGACTTAAGGCAGTCCTAACTTGTCAGACCATCAAAATCTTTACACAAACTGAATAGATTAATGGCAATAAAAAACATGCAACCTTTCTAGAAGTTGGGAGCAAAACATAATTTTGAGATCATCACTTGGAGATCGAGTAAATGATGAGAAATAATGTACATCCTGCAATAACAGCAGAGAGAATGATTGTGTCCTTGGACTTCTTCCTCTTTATCATTCCTGTGAAGATTAGATCAAGATAACATCATAAGCTATACCAGTAAACCTGCATGACTGTGGAAGATAGAAATGATATGTGTTCATTAATATATTTAATAGTTCATTTAACATTAACTTAATTCTATAGTTAGATACACCTGAAATAGAATATGAAAATATATATGACAAAAAATCTCACACCAATAACTATATTGAAGCTTAAGTGTAGCTTATCTAAGGATCCAATCTCTTTGAACATCAGAAAAAAATTTGACATGTTTATCACGTCTGCTGGCATGTATAGTCATGCATGATCTATCATATAAGTCATATGCAAAAGAAGCATGTTAACTGAAACCATTTTGCACATTTAGTTTTGTTATGATGGTTATTGAAAAGTTGTGGAAAGAAGGCAAAGACCTAGTAGATTGCGGATCACAGGAAATCTGTCACTTAGCTGTTTCACTTTCCCCTGAATCTCACCGAAAGTGCTTCTTTGAGCTGATAGTACTCCCTTTATTGCCTCAGCTTGACTGGTCACCTCATCAATCTGGAATATGCATTAAACTTGTATTTTTCTTCATGCAATTATCATTACTAGTCAGATGTAACATAATTTCTCTCACCTGTGTAATGCTTCCATGAATAGCTGCACGTTCTCTCAACAAATTTGGCACTGCTTGCGAGCTACTTGATGTCTGCTTGTCACTTGATTGGTTAGCCAAATTCATCATTGGAAATTTGGGTCTTCTAGATGAAACTTTAGAGATACCTTGTATTCATTAATGTCATTGCGTACTGATGTAAGTAGCTCAGCATGCTCCCTCATTGACATTATGTTCCCCCTTGTGCGCTTGAACTCCTGACAAATGGAAAAAATGATGAAAAAGAGAAAAAAAAAACTTCGTAGACGAAAATAGTAATTAAGGATATGCTTAAGAATGGATGGGAAAGAAACATTACATAATAACACTCATAAAATCACTGATTTGGTCAAAAAAGCATATCATGTTATACGACTCACTTCTAAATACACCAAGATAGCCTACTCCTATCATTGATCCTACAGTATGATATATTGTTACAGCTACCACAGCATCTGTCTTGACAAATCGCAGGAGCAATTAAGAAAGAGGTATAAGGAAAAAATTGTCAGAAATAAATAAGATACAAGCTACCTTGACACGGTGATTTAAAAAGGCGCTCGGGCGCTCGCCTAGGCGCTCGGGCGAGGCGAGGCGAGGGCCGAGCGCCTCGCTTCACTTCCAGGTGGCGCGCTTCAAAGAGGCGAGTGCCCGAGCCTAGGCGTTGGGCGCTTCGAGCAAGCGTTGGGTTAAACTAGTCGCAACCCAACCTTAACCTTGCTCGTTGCCACTGCCGCTCCCGCTGCTCGCCGCTGTCGCTCGCTACCGCTGCCACTGTCGCCGCTCCCGCTGCTGGCCGTTGCCGCTGCTTGCTACTGCTGCCACTATCGCTGCTCGCTACTGCTGCCACTGTCACTGCTCGCTACTGCTGCCGCTACTGCTCTTGCTGCCGCTGCTCGCCGCTGTCGCTGCCGTTGTCACCGCTCCCGCTCCCGCTTCCTCTTTTCTTAGTTAGCACCCCCTTACACTCCTCTTCCTTCTTCTCCTTCTGTATACTATTAACCATGGTATGTAGTACCGAATGGTACCGCCCGATACGGGCGATACGTACCGATCCGACGGCATACCGGTACGCAGACCGTCCGGTACCACTACAGTGCTACAATATTATACTGTAGCAGTGCTACAATGCTACAGTGCCATACTGTAGCAGTGCTACAGTATAAAGAAAATATATAAAATTGTTCGGTACACCGATACCATACCGTACCGAACCAACTTCGAAACACCGGTACGGTACGAAAATGCATACCTTGCTATTAACAGTATACTAATAATAGTATTTGTATTTATTAGATTAATAATATATTATTTTAAATTTTAAAACTTTTTGTTAATGTGAGATTTTGATTTTGTATCTTAGATTTTTTTAATTTAATAGCATATTTTTATTTAAAATTTTAAATAATTATATTATTAATTATATTATATATTTTTATATTTTAGCACATCGCTTCGTTTGGGCGAGCGCCTAGCGCCTCGGGCGTTTTTGGACCTTAGCGCTTTTGGGCGCCTAGCGCTTTTTAAATTATTGCCTTGACATATCCCGCATTAATGATAGCACAATTTTCATATAGGAACCCCATATTGACAGTTTCTGGGTATTAATAAGCATTTTATTATCGTCATCATAATGTTAGTTAAGCAAGCTCTTAGATGAGGCAAATTAGTGTCATACTAAGACCAAAGAAATTCCAGCAAAGAAGAAGTTGGTCATGTTTGCAAAGCTTTTTCACTGCAGTTGCTAAAACCTAAAGGTAACAAGGATTGTCACTATTGCAAAAATGTATAGACTCAACCTCTTCGTTTACCAGGTAGGGCTTATTGCTAGAAATTTCACCAACATAATGAACATAAATAAAAACTGAAAAAGCCAATAGCAAGGATTCAAATACAG
Source organism: Musa acuminata AAA Group (assembly GCF_036884655.1). NCBI lineage: Eukaryota > Viridiplantae > Streptophyta > Magnoliopsida > Zingiberales > Musaceae > Musa > Musa acuminata. Next base: position 29,340,775 of record NC_088346.1, read on the forward strand.
AGTTGATGCTGATAGATGCACAACATTGATATTGGTTGGCTATACAATAAAAAAACCTGTATCATGTGTTTGTTTGGGTTGGTACCACCGACACTCACCAGTACTAATACTAGACCAGTTCTTTTCCAATTTTTTATATGTATTTGACCTCACTTTGAATTTTTACATACCTATATCGTGAAAAATAAAAACATAGACATGAGAATAGGATTATAAACTTTGATAATCATATAAGTTAACAACATATATATCATAGATGCCCTGTTGTCCCCCCAATACTAAAATAATTTCATGCATCCTCAGGAAATACTTATACCTATATTATGAGTTTCAAATCCAAGAATGATGTTAGTAATGTGTCATATAATATTGAGGACATTATATCATATGTTGATCAAAATGGCAATATACATGACAATGTGATCATTTCAAAGAGGGGTAGTACAAATGGTTCGGACCCGAATGGTCCACTTAGATGGGAGACAAATGTTTGGTAGTGATGATTGGTCATATGAATGACTATGTTGGCAATTGAGAACTAGCATTTCTGCTTGTGTGCTGTTCTAGTGGACAATAAGATCCTTTCATTCAACAAATTGAGATGAGTTGCCAACAATATATTCCATGAAATTCATGCTAGTCAAAGCAAGAAAGGTGATGCATATAAATAAAACCAATGAAGAAATTAAAATATCTAGTTTCTTTAACTTGTAGACATCCAAAGCTTCATAGGAGATGAGTGAAAGAAGACAAACAACAGCTTGAAATGGACCTATTAATGGATAGGAGGAGAAATGAATTAGGATAAATATATCACCAATATAAATTCAGCAGATCCCAAATACCAGACAATAGGCATGTTATTTGTTGCTTAGTGTGAGATAGGCTGGTGCAAATCATTATTGCCTGATTTACCTTGATCCACAAATCATTATTACTGAATGATATCACTGACCATTATGGCCTAATATAGCTTGATCTACATATGTGTAATTGATTAGACAGGTAATATTGGGTAATAGTACTGGCCAACTGGTATCAACATACTTGGCAATTAGTACCTCAGTTTTCTTAACTGTTGATATTGCTAGTTTAGCAAGCAATTTAAAAGTTAGAGCAATTATCCCAAACTAAAGCTTCTAAAATCACCGCATAATACAAGTTGACATGTCTTTTATGTCCCATTAGACTGCCAAACTGATCATGAGATAAGATAACTTGAACCAAGATATATTTGCAACCTTCACATAATGTCCTTAGACAAGGTTCCAATGTCATTTCCTATTTCCAAGCTTAGGTTCCATCTAGAGAAGAACTGTATATGCCTTCTCTCTAGTTCTCTAGATTCATGAGTGACAGAAAAAGGTAGCTAATACATGCATCTGCGATGTTATATTAATTTATTGGTCTCTTATTTGTATTTTTTTAGCCCATGTTCTACCCTACACTTCACTTATTTCAGTATTTTTCTCTGTATTTATTTTTATTGTCTTTTTGCTGCTTTCATTTCCTCTTATTGTTTCTTTCCTTTCATATGCCTCTTGTACATGAAAATTTATAGAACAACCACGCACTAGTGACTGGAATTCACCAGATAGGCGAGATCAAGAATAAAAAGAATGATTATAGTAACTTATTATGAATTACATCTTGATAAATCCACTGGAATATGATTTAATATGAATTTTCTTATCTAAAAGTCAAGATTAAACAGGATTAATTTTCTTGTTTAAAATCAGGATTAATCTTTTACAACTGGCAGTTTTAATAGAACCCCAGAGGAATTCTATGTAGATTGATCTTTAAGGGGGATCAATCCTTGGAACGCTATAGAGGTTCCACCCTCGTAGAAGTCGGCCATATGTCTACAATTGTAGATAGATCTTGTTCTCAAAGAGATAGAGGCTACATGCTTATATAGGGCTCCAAACCCTAGCCCTAGGGGCTGCTTCCTAAATGAGTTACCCCTTTTGCTCTCTACCCTAACCAAGCAGCCTAGTAAAAGGGGGGCGACGTCTAGGAAGCCCAAAGGCCCAAATATAAACCCTAGCTACTCTTCTTTATAGGATAGAGCCGGTTAGGTGGGGTTTATTACAATCTCACAAGGTTTTTATTACCCTGCTAGGGTCCTATCAAGCCCGCCCTCTCCAAATCAGCTTTGTCCTCATGGCTGAGGTTCCATGAACTCAGGGAACCGGATCTTTAGCTCCTCATATGATTCTCATGTGACGTCTTCGAGTGGTAAATTATTCCAATGCACTAGTACTTCAGTAGAGGGACGTCGGCGACGCAACGCGATTTTGTGATCGAGGATGGCTTGTTGTCACGGACTTAGCTGGTTTTGCCTAAGTCGTGCGGCACCCTTGCGTGTCCGTCCGCAAAGGTCAGCCTCCCGAAGCCTCCCATGGTCCCTTAGGACCCACAAAAGAGAGAACAGGACAGAGAAAACTCCTCACTCGGGATCCACAAACAAACATCTCCGAAAAACACTGTATAGACAATGCAAATTACAATCAGACTTTACAAGCTCTGAACAGTTGTACAACAAAGGGTAAAATGGTCCATTACAGATCGAAAATCTCTCATACGTGTCCACATGACACAACCTTTATTTACAAGCCTAAAGCGGCCACCAACCTAACTAAAATGGGACTATTAAGCCTTCGGCCGTCCCTCTACATGCTGTACAAAGCATGAACATATCAAAAGACACGGACATATATAAGCATTACATCAAACATCCTATTTAGAAGTTTGTCCGTGACATTCTCCCCCACTTATTCCTTCGACGTCCTCGTCGAAGCTTTTGTCGACACTGCAACTCCTCGCCTTTGCTGAGTCTTCAATCTTCTGCTCCAGCTACAATGCGTCTCTTGGCTCCCAGCTGCTCTCTACTGCTGTTTTTGAGTAGTCGAACCTTTGATCCGCCATGCTGCTTCAACTCGCCAATGACTCTCTAGTGTGGGGTTGGCTAAGTTGTGTTGATCCCTGTTGATTCCTGCGGATCCTCCAGATGAAGGAAAAGACCATCCTTACTGCGCCAGTCTCTCAAATGCCTCATGCTGCTTGAACTAGGTGGATGCTTGTTGGAGCTTTAACGAGCATCGTCTCGCAAACTTCCGAAGTTTTGGGTTCTTCCTCCACAAAATTTGCTCTTGACTCTTCTTTCACTTAGTTGTCACATCCAAGTAGGTTCGCATCACTTCCGCTTTCGATTGGCATTTCGTTGGGAAATGAAGCGGACAATCTACTCTCAGTAACACTGATCACCGTTGGTGAGGATTTGATAACTATTGTCTTCCATTATCTTCGAAGGGTCTTTGAACATATACAAAGCTCCTCTGCTGGATAGATAAGAGAATTGGGGTACTCGGTTTCGCCCATTCTCTTAAGAGTTAAGAAGGCAAAGGTTACTTGACTTCGCACGGCTCCTCGAGGTTATACTCCATGCATCGAGCTGGTTACTGGCCTTCGCCTGCACTTTACTCACACTTCTGAAGCACTTGAAGTGTTTGCACTCCTTGCGTTGAGTTAGCTACTGTGATTCACCTTCTCAATGCCATCGAACTTCTGGAATGCAGGAAGTTTTTACCCCAACTTAGAGTAATTCTCTAATAGATTTGGTCGCCTCTGGGATTGTACTGTCTTCTCCATCAACCCTGCCACCTACTCCCCTGAGTAACGAAGGTACAGCACCGCGTACTGCCTGCTTCGTTCCTTGGTCATGCACTATTGCATGACCCGAAGTCCTTCACTTTCGGCTATCTTGATGAGAATCTCATTGACACCGGTCTTACGAAGTTCCTTGGCCTCTGCCCTTCAGCCTTGTCTCGATACTTGGAGTTTGCCTCTGCATGCTCCACCTCCTCGGCCCCTTTCACAACTAAGCGCTCTCCCTCCATGAGAGCAAGGGATCAATGACTTTCACGGAAGTCTCGCCTCTGCGGTACCATGGCGCTGCCATGCCCATGGCACTACTATCCGTCGCCTCGCATCTATATCCCTTTTCTTCACAATCAGTAGATATGCCTCTGTGGCACTCCTCCGAGTCCACCTCCATTCTAACTGATGCTTGATTTTGGGTAGCTAAGTCCCTCTGGACTCGTCGTCGCTTCCTCGCCCCTTTCGACCCCCTGCTTCAACACCTCTGTGTTCTCCAAACAACTCCCTTTGGTCGATGGAAAGACAGACTGCAACTCCCATGCATGGCCTTTGCCATCACGTTGTAGGGTTTGCACCGATTCTGTTCTCCTTAGCTTCCTTGGTAGCAACGTTCGCTTACTCGACCATGTCCTCTAACTTACCGGGCTCCCTTAAGCGAATATAAGCTCTAGAGCAGTCTAACTCTCCAGCATCTTCGATCATACCTCTGCATGATCAAGTCCGTCCCATGGGACTCACTGGTACTTGCATTCGAACTTTTCCCTTGGTGGAACCCAGCCCCCATATGCTGATGAACCCAACTTCGCCTCTGCAAATTGAGTCGCCTTAGTTCCTCCATCAAATGCTCCTCCGAGATAAGGTGCATGTTCCCAGAAGCTCCCTTCGTCTTTGGCACCATGAAAGATAAGTCCGCTCCGTCAGAATGAATGACCCATGGAACAACATGATCCTGCTCTTGCCTCTGCAAGAGTTCATATCCTTGACCTCTGTCCAAGGAAAGCACTATGCCTCCGCTCCATGTTCCATCTTCTATACTGGCTCCCTTCATGCGGCCTGGGTACTTCGCCAAGTTACACCCAAGTTGCTCCGCTCCTCGTTTTTGCATTGAGTTGATAGTGGCCCTTGTGCCCACCATTCACGGGTCAGCCCTCCCTTGAGTCTGATCTCCATATCGACTCCAAGTGTGCCTTCATTTGTGTTGCTTTGGGTCGCTCCCCCATTTGATCTCGCAATGCATCCACCAATGCATTCTCTCAAGCGAGATTATGCGACGACTCCTCACCGCTTGCTCAGTCCATTGAGCTTCGTGGAGTTGTTATTTGTTGAGGTACTCCTCCTCAACTTGTGAGGGTCCATCCCACATGATTTTCCCTCTAGATTGCCGGGACATATCCCTCCTGGAAAACTGTTCCGTTGGAGCAACATCTCTCTTCGTTTCGGAGACCACCATCCCCTTGGACTACTCCGATCTGCTGAACAAACTGTGCATTGTTCTGCCTCCTGCAAACACACTTGCTAGATTGCGACTCCACGTCAATACAGCCCCCGCTGCACCACTCAAGGCCTAGCAACATGCTGAACTCGTTGCACACTTCAGCCTCCTACGGACGTATCCTTCACATGCCGAAGAGAAAGTTTCAATGCTCCATAGCGCCGAGTTTCGATCGCCTTGGGATAGCCGCGAACATTCATCGTCCGCATACAAGCCCATGCATGAGTACCGAATTCTTTGAGTTAGCAATTCCCCTCACCTCTGTGAGCTTTGCATAACTCTTTCGGTTGCTGAGCAACTCATTTCACCTTGGATGGTCTCATCCTTTACCAAGCGCCTCGCTTGCCTTGAGCACCATCAAGTATGGTTGTCAACGTTAAGCCGTAGCTCAAACTCAGCCATCCCAACCTTTGTGCGCTCCGCATTCTTCCAAGCTTGTCTGTTCTCGTGGTGCCTCTTGCGCGAATGGTTGGCCATTCCTCTGAATGCCAATCCCAGATGCTCGCTCCTCGGAGCGACTCCTTTTCCCTACATCTTCATGCCCGTTTTCCCCCAAACGGTTGCGCGTGTGCTGACTGCCCTCAACGCAGCCCCGCTAGGTCCCCCACGTTTGCATGCTAAGTGTTTCCATGAGTGCTTATCCCGCTCTGATACCATCTGTCACGGACTTAGCTAGTTTTGCCTAAGTCGTGCGGCACCCTTGCGTGTCCGTCCGCAAAGGTCATCCTCCCGAAGCCTCCCATGGTCCCTTAGGATCCACAAAAGAGAGAACAGGATAGAGAAAATGCCTCACTCGGGATCCACAAGCAAACATCTCCGAAAAACACTTTATAGACAATGCAAATTACAAATAGACTTTACAAGCTCTGAACAGTTGCACAACAAAGGGTAAAATGGTCCATTATAGATCGAAAATCTCTCACACGTGTCCACATGACACAACCTTTATTTACAAGCCTAAAGCGGCCACCAACCTAACTAAAATGGGACTATTAAGCCTTCGGTCATCCCTCTACATCCTGTACAAAGCATGAACATACCAAAAGACACGGATATACATAAGCATTACATCAAACATCCTGTTTAGAAGTTTGTCCGTGACATTGTGGTTGGGCTTGAATATCTCAATCATCAGTGATGTTGGACAGTTGGATCTAGGGTGACTCGTGTTCTCCTAACTTGGGTTTCAGACATGACACGTGGAAGACAAGGTGAATTTTGGCATCCTTAGACAATTTAAGTTTGTACGCCACGACTCCAATACGCTCTGTGATCTGATAGTGATATGATTGAGCAAGTTGATTATAATTCTGCCAAAGACCCTTTAACTATTCATGGAGGACCAATGACAAGAGCTAAAGCTAAAAGGATGAAAGAAGCCTTAACTTGTTTATTGTAAGGCATTTGGAATGAGCAAGCTGGTCAAAACTTGGTCAAGGTTCTATGGATACAAGAAGAGTCTAAAATAGTCAACCTGATTCAAATAAGTCCACATCGTGAAGAGAAAGTCCAGCCTGAGAGAATGATGAATTTTTAGCCCATTTTGAAGAATAAAAGTCATTCAGTCATATTAGACCATATTAGGAATTGTGGGCTTATTCATGAATAATCATTCAAATAAATTCAAGGTAGATTCATAAGTAATCTACATTCATGCATTAGGAATATGAATATCATTTAATGTATTTAATGGATTCATTCCCTTTGTACTTGGCCTTTGTACTATATAAACAAAGTTGACTCCCTTTGTAAGGAATACAATTCAGAAGTATATTCAACTTTCAACACCGGTGAGTGTTTTGTTTTTAAGTTCTTGCATGAACTTTGGAACTTATCAAGCTTTTCTGCTTATAGGGTTCAAAACCCAAAAATTTTTGTTTTTCCTTTCAACTTATCAAGCTTCTTAGCTTGTGACTTTTTAAGGGAATCAAAGTGATGTTCTAATTATTTCAGTAAATTTTCATTGATAAAGTGATTAGAATAGTTTCCCTAACTTCAATCTTGAATGATACATCTTGTTTCAATTCGTTGGAGGGGGTCAATTTGAATTTCATATGTATCATAGCTCTTTAGTTATCAGGGTGTATGGTTGCTAAGTTGATGATTTCCATCATTTGGTATCAGAGCTCGGCTCAAGTTTGAGGTTTGCGTATCCATTTATTTGCTATCTTTTATATTTTCCTTTCCTCTTCTTTTTCTTCTTCTTTTTGGACAATATATATAATTATTGTTCTTCCTTCATCTTCATTGTTGTGCTTCTTGTGTTATTACTATTCTTCTTTGTAATTCCGCACTTTATAGTATAAAAAAAAAAGATTAAAAAGTAAAAAAAAAAGGAGTGAAAATCAAAGGTCAAAAAAAGAGGAAAAATCAAAGGTAAAAAAAAAAGAGATCAGAATTAAAAAAAAATTACGGATTCAAGGAATTCTTACAAATTACATAATTCTATCTTTGTTCATTTGAATTCCTATTTCGGTTTGGAAATCTTTCTTCATTCCAAAAAAATTTTCTTTGTTCAATTGATATTTAAATTCTAGTTTTTGCTTATGATTAAAGTACATTGCACACACCTTTAAATTAGCCTACCTTTTGTTTGCTTTTAAACCTGTCCAATTTCACTATTTTTGAATTGCCATAATCTGAATTGTTTATTTAGATACCTTAGTTAATCTAAGAACTCAAATAACAAAACAAGAGAGGTAAAAGGCAAGAATGGTAAGATCAGTATCGAGAAAAGCAAAAAATTGTGTGAAACACGAGTGGAGTGAATCAAATCTAGAGTGAAACACGTGAGGGAGTGTTGGTAAGGTTGTTCTAACTTTTTTTTTTCAGGTTGTATACATGTCTAAAGATAAAGAAGCGAGTTCTTCATCAAATGATCTTTTAGTTCAAGCAATACAGCAACAATTTGAACATATGTTCAAAGTGATGGGAGATATAAGAGATCATCTAGAAAGGCATGATGATGCAATTAATAGATTGTAAGGTGAACCACGGCGTGGGAGACAACCAACCTTTGTCAATGATGAATATGATGGTGGCGATGACGTGGATGATGACCAAGTTACTCTAATTGGTCAAGATGTTAATCCTAGAAGACAAAAGAGGACGTTTCGATGGTGTGGACAGAAAGATAGGCAGCATCAAAATTAAAATTCCTTCTTTCAAATGGAAGAATAATCCAAATGCCTATTTGGAGTGGGAACAAAAAGTGGAGATTGATCTTTGAATGTCACAACTACTCCGAAGAGAAAAAGGAAAAATTAGGGGTGGCAGCAAAAGCAACAAGATCGCTGCTTTGATACCAGATGATAGAACCCCAAAGGAATTATATGTAGATTGATCTTTGAGGGGGATCAATCCTTGGAACGCTATAGGGGTTCCACCCTCCTAGAAGTCGACCATATGTCTGCAATTGTTGATAGATCTTATTCTCAAAGAGATGGAGGATACATGCTTATATAGGGCTCCAAACCCCTAGTAAGCCCAAAGGCCCAAATATAAACCATAGCCACTCTTCTTTATAGGATAGAAGCGGCTAGGTGGGGTTTATTACAATCTCACAAGGTTTTTACTAGCTGGTTCTTGGTTGAGTAGGACCCAACCCTGCTAGGGTCCTATCAAGTTTACACCTAAAAGTATACGCTAGATAGATTCTATTCAACTGTGTAGGACATTAATTGAACAAGGACTTCTGAAGGACATTAATAATCAGTTACCCTTGGCCAATTGTGTATTTTGGTTTGAATATTTAAATGTACATATATCATAGGCATGTTGCAAAAGTGAACAATGTGTTCCCTGAGACAACCAACCCCTTTCCCCTTATGAAAGATTTTTGTCCTCTGCCTAATAGTTATAAATGTAAGCAGCATTCATAAAAGACATTGTATGCTGTCAATAAGTAGAGATTCAGATTCGGAGGGATTGGTCATGAACTCAGCATGACAAGAATCTGCATCACATCAAAGACACCACCATGACAATCCAGTTAAAGCCAAGATTTTGCTCTTGGGATCCAAGATAACTTAATTTTATTTTTTTGTTTATCTAAATCCCAGAATGAAAATTTTCTCAGAATTTTAAGTTTATGAACAAGACATAATTATTCCATTATGAATAATTAAAAAAGAGAATCATCATAAATACTTCCTGTTAAGTAGATGCTTTCCATTTGACAATTACTTTGTCCACTGTACCAAAATCCTAAAATTCAAATTTTTCTTAATTTTAATTTGTCTAAAAATTATTAAAGTTCAAGAGCAACATCTATAATTAGAGAAGTACATGACTCTTCCCTCAATTTTTCCACTGTACCAAAAGGAAAAAAAGATGAAAACAATAATAAGATGAATTTATCAATTGTTTCTATCCTAAACCCCAATATTTTTTTTATACTAATTTTAATTAATATTTAAACAAAATATCTTCTTTCTATGCTATGGTTTCATGGATCCTAACGTCCAACATACATAAAAAAAACTTGGCCAGAACAGCTCTTGTATAAGGAGTGAGGTATTGTAATGTAGCTGGTGAACCACTCAACAAGTGATATTGAAGATGCAATATCAGCAAAGTCAAAATATGTTATCATCTCAGCCTTATCTTTCTAAAGTCTGACTATAATGAGAATAAAGAAAGGAAAAATTACTGATAAAGCAACATTGTCCCATCACGAGTTTCTGTTGAGATGAACAAGGCATTTCTTTCTGAAACCTTAACTTGCAACCATAGTGCACAAAAATACATCAGCTACAGTGCGTTCATTTTTTTTTCTAGCAACTCCTATTTTGGATCACTATTTGCTTCTGCCACCACATTCCTGCATTCTTTGAAGATACACCTCTTCTGCGACTATCTTCACCAAATGGTGCCCATGTCATAATGCATCTCAAATTCAAAAGAATGCATGAGCTCTCCTCACTCTAATCCACTTTCTTTATTAGTGGTTGCACAATGTTGTAATTACGAAATATAACATTCAGTTCATTTGTTCCTTAGTTCATCATTTAGGGTTACTATTCCAGGCAAAGCGAATCTGAAGTTTCATACGACTGCGGCTACAAACAATTCTACCAACACGAAGAAGTATTAATCTCGAAAGGAAAAAGAAAAAAGATAGAGAAAAGAAATAGATCAGTGGTTAACCTGGGCGAATTCGTGAAGGATGTCTCTGTGCCTGGTAAGCTTCTGCGCCACAGAAGTGGTGGGCACAGCCGCAGCGGCGCACCTGCTCATCGCCTCGTTCACGTCGGTCAGCCTCGCCAGTAGCGTCTCGATCTCCATCTCCATCGACTTCCAGTGAGAATCGCTCGCGGGACTTTTTGGATCCGAGTAGCCTACTGCCGTCAGCAACAAGAAACGAGATCAGCACATGAAAGAGACGAGGAAGACAAGGAAGGTTTGGATCGCGATGCAGCCCACCTCCGAGTTTCGCGTAAGAGGAGAGGCGGACGTCGAGATCACCCTCGATTCGCCGCGCTTCTCGCCGCAGCTCGTCCCAGTCGGCGCGGACGCCGGGCAGCGAGGATGCAGCCTCCAATTGCATTGCGGATCGTCTGGCTTTGGTTGTTGTCCTGAACTCCGGAGGGTTTGGCTCGAACTGGGGCTGGGATCGGTAACTGCGGTCTTGGTCCTCAGATCCCAGCCCCGATCTGTTTCTCCCTCTCCAGAGAGCCATCACATTAGCAAAATACCTCGTCACCTGACTGTAAGTTACCCGACGACATACCTTCGCGTGACTGGTTGATCATTGGATCGCGGTCTTATGGTATCAAAGGGGAGAATTATGCCAATTCGAAATTGGTTTCATAATGCGTTTTTTTTTTTTTGTAAAGCGGGTGGACTAAGTCGGGCACATTTAGCATGGCCGACGTGGTCTGTCGGTTACCGTGAATGTTTTTTCAAGTGGGACTTATGGGCCTGCCGTGTGATAAGACCCGGCTTGCATGTGATAAGACAGGCACATTAGAAACATGATAAACATATTCTATGATGAGCATATTCTATGTACCATTGCTGATCAAACTCTTGCATGTGATAAGATGTTACGATGAAAGAAACGAGAGAAAAGAGAATTACCACTGCTGATCAAAGTCTTGTATGTGATAAGATCTTAGGGTCTTATCACAGAAGAAAGAGAAGAAAAGGGAATGATCACTTCGAGGGGATCGACTTTCTTATCACTTCGAGGGGATTAGTCTCTTAGGATTTGTCAAAAGACTTAATAATATATTATTATCTCACAAAAAATTGGTTACATTACTATTTATGGAGTTCCACCAAGAGTTCCACCCAGAGTCTACTAAGACTTGAACTCTAATAATAAATAAATATTAAATAAACTTCTATATGACTTTAATTGAACTAAACAAACTCAATAAACAACTAAACTAAACAAACTCAATAAATATTATTCAAAAACTCATAAAAAGGGTTTTAACAATTCCTTTCTCTTCAAATCAGCCTTGTTATCAAGGCTGAGCAGTATCAAACTCGGGGAGCTTCTCTTTCAACACTTCAGTAATAGGCTATCTACAACGCATCATAACCCGTTGATCAAGTATGGTCTCCACTTTTTGATAGTGTAAGCAAGAGATCGGTCTTTCAGTGTAGTAATCATTACAAGAAACTCCTGACCTTGTATAATCAATTTTATCTTTGAACATTTGCTATCACAAGTTAAGATCCATCCATCAGCGATATTTACTTCGAATCTGTCACAGCCTTCAATGTGGTAAGCTAATCGGGCTGTAACTTTCCTGTCCAGAAAATTATTAGAGCTACCTATATCTATCAAAATAGTGACAAGCTGATGCTTTAAAATTCCTCCGATTTTCATAGTTTGTGGATTAGCGTAGCCAGCCAATGCATGCACTGTATGTGTGATGGCTTTAATATCTTCATCAGTTTCCACACCTTCATGATCAGGGAAAACTTTTGATGATTGAGCCGATCGAGGAGGAATCAAAAGCAAAAGAGTTAGACTCCTATCATGAAGGTGTGGAAACTAATGAAGATATTGAAGCCATCACACATATAGTGCATGCATTGGCTGGCTACGCTAACCTACAAACTATGAAAATTGGAGGAACTTTAAAGCATTAGCCTGTCACTGTTTTTGTTGCTGCGTGCGATGGTGGTTGCTGTGTGCTTTGTTTTTGTTACACCACAGAAGGAGTTGGCCGTGTTAGGATCGAGAGCACTAAGAGGGGGGGGGGTGAATTAGTGCAGCGAAAATCTTTCAGCGATTAAAACCGAAAGTTACGTTCGTTTGATAAAACTATTTTGATGCAAAAGCCGATTCTAAGAATACTTATGATTAAGTGCAGTTTACATCTAAACACAGTTTGTGTCTAAGCGTAGTTTACACAGTTTGCGTCTAAATGCAGATTGCGTCTAAGCGCAATTTGCGTCTAAGCGCAGTTTGCGTCTAAGATCAGATTCCGTCTAAGCGCAGTGCAGTTTGCGTCTAAACGCAGTTTTACGTCTAAACACAGTTTTACGTCTAAACGTAGTTTTACGTCTAAACGCAGTTTTACGTCTAAACGTAGTTTTGCGTTTAAAAGTAGTTTACGTCTAAAACACAGTTTGCACAGTTTACGTCTAAACGCAGTTTTAAAGGGATCTGAACTTAGAAACTTCGTTCGTAAAAGCGCAGAAGACAGTTTTGCAGAATTAAAACGTAAACGTAAATTGTAATGTATGAAAACACCGATTTACGTCTGAATACAGATTCGAAAAGATCAGCACTTAGAAACTTGTTCGTAAAAGCGCAGAAGACAGTTTTGCAGAATCAAAACGTAAACGTAAACTGTAATGTATGAAAACATCAATTTACGTCTGAATGCAGATTCGGAAAGATCAGCACTTAGAAACTTGTTCGTAAAGGCACAGAGAGCAGTAGCTATGTAGGAGGTTTGCAGTAATGATAAAGTGCTCAAAATAAACGCAAACCAGAGATTTAGAGTGGTTCGGTCAGTCTTGACCTACTCCACTTTTGGCTTCCTCCACCGACGAGGTCACCGACGTCAACTAGAGGCCTTCCTTCAATAGGCGAAGGCCAACTGCCCTTTTACAGATTCACTCCTTTTGATGGGCTCAGGAGACAACCCTTACAGGACCTTTCTCTCCTCTCTTTACAACTCAAGACTTGAAGAACAGAAAGAGGAGAACTTTAGGACTTTACACAAATTTGAGCTCTTAGAATCACAGAAAAGATCAAGAATTCGGTGTAGGTCTGTATCTTTTCAGTGCTGAATGGGTGGGGTATTTATAGGCCCCAACCCAATTCAAATTTGGAGCTCAAAACGATCAAATCCCGGAATTTCGGGACCAGGCGGTTGCACCTCCTGACTGGAGAGGTTGCACCGCTTGGCAGAGCTCGAAGACTAAGCCCAAGCGGTTGCACCGCCTGAGTCTGGCTCGGAGATTGAGCCCCAGGCGGTGCCACCTCTTGACTGAGGCGGTTACACCTCTCTACCAGAGCTCGAAGACCGAGCTCAAGCGGTGCCACCTCTCTGTCAGGGAGGTTGCACCGCCCAATCTAGCTCGAAGACTAAGCTCAAGCAGTGCCACCTCCTGGCTGGGGCGGTTGCACCGCCCAGTCTCGCTGGGAGACTTAGCCCAGGCGGTGCCACCTCCTGGCCTAGGCGGTTGCACCTCCTGATGCAATCAGGGTCCGAATGGTTAGCTCCATTCGGCCCAATTTCAATCTTTCAGGGGCCTAATTGCCCCAAGATTAAGCTAATGGGATCACCTCCCATTTTCTAGCTTAATCAACGTGCTAACTATGATTAGATCTAAGACAATTTCTGCAGCTTTGCTTCGGTGCGTCAATCGCTTCTTCCGGCGAACTTTCGTCGATCATCCGATGAACCCTCGGTGATGCTCCTGTGGACTTCCGGCAAACTCCTGGACTTTGCGACGATCCACTTGGCGAGTTCCGACGAGCTTCGCTTGGCAAGCTTCTGGACTTCTCGGATCTGTTCTCGTAGAACCTTCGACGACCGTCCGAACTTCCGTCGAACTCTCGAACTCCCAACGTGATCATGAACTTGACTCCGGCGCAACTCCTGCTGCTTGTCTAACTTTTATCGTAGTTAATCCTGCACACTTATCTCAACACATAGATTAGACAACAAATGACAATTGACTTCATCATCAAAATCCGAGATTCAACAGGCCGGAAGGATCACGAGCGGTTGAGGAGAAGGCTGTGGTGGCTGGCAATAGTGGTGGCTCAGTGGGAGGTGACGAGGCGGCTGTTGTAGAACGAGGGGTTCGTCGTTGGCCAGAAGTAGTGGCGGCGGTGGGGCTGGCCAAAAGCAGGGGAAGCAGGGGCCCCTTTCGACCAGATAGGCTTCAATTGGGAGAATATGTGGTTGTGGCGGTTACGGCACAATGAGGAGGGGAGGTTGCTGGCTGAGGGCTAGGATGCTGTGTGCAGGTTGAAGGCTGGCTGGTGTTGAATCTCGTATTTTGATGATGAAACCACTTGATATGTGTTTATGATTTAATTTGTGTTTTGAGTGACGTAGGATGCTTCGATCAAGATGAGATAACTAAAGCAGGAAAATCATATTGGGTCGGAGGAACAAGTAAGAAGATTAGATGTTGGGCCGGTGGATCGATCGACGTATCGACAAAAGGCTTCGGGCCGTGGATTCGGGCATTGGGCCAAGAAGAGCGGGTAAACGGTCGATATGACATTGACAGGCGGTGGCACCACCGGCCTCGAAAACCCAAGATAATTTAAAATTTGTAGCCTAAATTTGAATCCTCTTGGGGCCTATAAATACCCCTCAATTCTCAATAGAGAACACAACCTTTTGATGAGTAAGAAATTGAGATAAAGTCTTTAGTAAGTCTTATTTTCAATTGCTTGAGTGTTCACCTCCTTCTTTCTCGTTGAAAATTTGTAAGAGTGTGAACCACTTGTAAAAGGTTGTAAGAGGGGTATTTGTCCTTCCTCTTCAAAGTGATTTGCTAGTGGAAGTTGGGAGCCTCATCGAAGAAGGCTTCGCAAGTGGATATAGGTCATTTTGACCGAACCACTTTAAATTAGTGTATTTCTTGAATGTGTGAGTTCTTACTTTCCTGAAATTATTATTTACACTACTGCTAGTTTTCGATTTTCATCTACTCAAGTTACTATCGAAACAAAATCTTCTCGTATTTACGAATTCGTTTTCAAACTTATGAGTTTTAATCCGCTGCACTAATTCACCCCCCCCTTTTAGTGCCGCTCCGATCCTAACAATTGGTATCAGAGCCACAATTTTCTACTTTGGTTTAATACCTAAATAGAAATGGCTCTTTACGGCTTTCAAGAGGGTCACTCTCTTATTCGTTCTCCCTTTTTCAATGGGATGGACTACACTTATTGGAAAACTCGAACGAGAGTTTTTTTACTTTCGTTGAATCTCGAGCTTTGGAATATTGTCGAAAATAGATTTGAAAAATCTTCTCTTTCGATGAGCAAATGGGATGAATCGGAGAAGAAAGTTTTTGCTTTAAACGGAAAGGCTATGAATGCCTTGTATTGTGCACTTGACAAAAATGAATTTAATCATGTTTTGGTTTATGATTCGGCTTTCGATATTTAGAGAACTCTTGAGGTCACTAATGAAGGCACTAGCCGAGTGAAAGAGTCCAAAATTAACATTCTTATGCACTCTTACGAACTTTTCCGAATGAAACCAAGTGAGTCCATCGGAGACATGTACACCCGTTTCACGGATGTCATCAATGGACTCAAAACTCTTGGTAAAAGTTTTTCTAACTTTGAACTAGTAACTAAAATCTTAAGATCCCTTCCAAAAAATTGGGATCCAAAAGTTACGGTCATTCAAGAGGCCAAGGACCTTAAGACATCCTCTCCAAGAACTAATTGGGTCTTTAATGACCTACGAAATGAACAATGTGACAAAAAGAGAACTTGAGAACAACCTTTCAAAGGACAAGAAGGATTTGGGACATAGAACACATGAAGACCACTCGAGCATACGCTCAAGTGATGGTGAACTTGAACTCACTAAGAAATTTAAAAAATTAATGAAACAAAAATTTAAGAACGAAAAGAATGAAACTACTTGCTTTGAACGCAAGAAGAAGAACACAAATTGGGAAGAATCAAGCTCCTCCGAAGACGAGGAGAAAATCAAGAAAGGCGAGATGACAAACTACGCCTTAACCACCTTCATCGATGAGGTAATCGAAACCCCCTTAATTTATTTTGAAATTACTTGATGCTTTCTATGATGTATTTTCTTTTTATTAATTTATAAAAAGTATTTTTAATTGTATAATGTAATAAAAATGAAAAAATTAGGAATCATGCTTATCATTCTAGTAATTTAAAAATAATCATGAAAATTGTATGTTTATGATAAACAAAATGATTTTGATTAAAAATGCCTTATGAAATATGATATCATGCCTAACAAATTTATTTTTTGAAACCATGCATGATGATGATGAGTTTTAGGTAATTTATAGTTTATTGATTTTGATGATTTTCATGATGATATTTTGTGATTTTTGGATTATCGATTTTTACCATGATGAAAGTTGCTTTTAAAAATGATGCATAGCTTTTGTATGCAAACTAAGCATGAAAAGATAGATTCACCTAAAAAGAAAAATGCATGACTACAACAAATAACAAAATAATTTTGTTTGAATATACCTTATGCTCAATGAAACCATGATTGATGAATATGCTTTATGTTTAATGATTTCTTTGCCTCGTATGTCCTATCATGATGAATATTTTGAAAATAAATAAAATCATGTTTGATTTGAAGTAATGCATAATAATCATGCTTAATGAGTTTTCTTTCGAAATTATGCATAATGATTTTTATGAGTTATGGATTATCTATTTTCATGATAATAAAAGTGGCTTTAAAAATGATGTATGTTTTGATTTGACATAAATGAAATAGGCATGCTTATATGAAATAGTATAAGTGTCATGCTTGACAATTGTATACTTAATAATGCTTAAAGTTGTAATGAAAATATTGAAATTTTGATACCATGATTAATAACTTTATGCATGAGATTTTAAAGTAATACATAATGATTTTTGTAATTTATTGGTCTTGATGGTTTTATGACGAAATTCATTTTTTGATCCTAAACGTTGATGCATGTTTGAAAAGCATGTTAATATGAAATCAATCACTTAAAATGAAACACTTAAAAAAAAATGGGGTGGGGAAATCTATTATCAATGAAATCATGAATCTATTTATGTTATGAATTTTGTGAACCATAAAAATGATTTTGATAATATAAATTTGAAATGAGTTTTATCAAAATCATGATCTTGATTTTTTGTTGATCATTTTGATTATTTAAAAGGAGATTTGTCAAAATGATTCTTGGAATTTTGGATTCATGACTTGATCCTTCATTTGTTTATGAGATGGTTGAAATCTTTGTACCTTTGAATTCTTTCCTTCTCCTTTCGATTTTTGAATTCGTGCATGTTATATGTTGAAGATTTGAAATCATGTTTTGATATCATGCATACCCAAGACATATTGATTTGACAAATTAAATAATTTAACAATGAATGATGAATTTTCTCTTGAATGTAACTTGTGATATTCTTTATGAACCATCATCTTGATTTTTGATATTCGATACATGAAATTTTATTGTGAATCAAGATCTTGTTCCTTGAACTTCCATATTTCTCCTTATTGTTTACTAAAGAAGAAAATTTCCGAAACGAATCATGTTTTTTTTTTTGAATTATAATTTTTATGATTCATAAAGAATTCAGAGAGTAAAAAAATCTATCTATGTTTTTCTTTTTATGAATTTCTTGAAAATGATTTTGATTTTACGATTTGAATTTGAATAAGACTTATCTTGATTTTTAAAAATTTATAACTTAAGACTTCTTATGCAAGAATCAAGGTACTATAACATTTGATCTCCTACATTTCTTTTTGACATTTATAAAAATAAAGGAGATGTGTTGAAATAAATCATGTCTTTTAGTATTCAAATGGTCTTATTTTTGATGATATGATTTCTTTGTATCTATGATACAAATACCTTGATATAATTGAATCACTGTTATAAAAGAAAAAGGAAATTGTTAGCTTGCTAATTGCAAAAATATACGCTAGCTTGAATGATAAAACATGAGATTGTCTATAGTGCAAATTTATTGTTATCATGATGTAATGATTAGAATATTGATGAAATTATAAATGATGATTTGGTATTATGCATAAAATACTCTTGATATTATTTTGATGCATACAAATGAAAAGTTATGAACATGCATGGTAGGATATAATTTGACAAAATTGATACCATCATGAAACATTTATGATTTGCAATGATGCATGCAACACTTATGCTTTCTAATTATGATGTGATGTATTGTATATGTTGTAAATCATGATTTAAAATACTATGAGTTGTTGTTAAAATGATGTATTATAAATGTTGATTTAATGTTTTGTATCATGAATGTTTGGTATCATAATCAAAATGTTGATAAATAGTTAAAAATTTTAGTATCATGTATGATATCCTCATAATGTTGATCGATTTATTCAATATCGTGCATGAATGAAATATAAGATTTTTAAAAATATGTATATTTTAATTTGAAAATATGATGATGCACAAATAAGATTGATACTTACCTTTATCATAATTGATGTAAAGGGTCTTCCCTTCTTTTTGACAACGACAAAGGGGGAGATAGCTAGCTTACACAAGTCAAGAAGATGCAAAAACTTGATTGCTAGCTTGCCTATCTTAAGTAGCAATGATTGCTAACTTGTTTATTTCAAGAAGCAAAAGTTGTCTTCTTGAACATCACTATCTTGCCTATCTCAAGAAGCAAGAATTGCAACCTGCACATTATAATAGGAAGCAAGAATCGATAGCTTACACACTTCAACAAGAAAGCTATCTTGTATTTGCTTTCGAAATTTTTGCTAACTTATATGTTGCAAAACTTGCTCACTTTTTCAAACACTTTGCTAGCTTGCACTTTGTGTAACATCCCCCATTAAAAAAAAAAAAAAAAGTAAATGCTTGTTTGTAAATATGAGGATTATTTAATAATTTTTTTATTAAATAATATTATATTAAAGTTTATGGGTAAAGACCTAAGAGTAAATATTAAAAGTTTGAGATGATTTATAGAATATTCAGAATTGAGTAAATAAAAAAATAAAATAAAATGGAGGACATGTGTCATTAACAAGGATGAGCCACTTAGCATTTATTCTAAAGTTAACACCTAAACCCCCATGCATGCTTGCCACCTCACTATTTTAGCATGAGCCAAACCTAAGTAATTTAAGGCACTATTAAAAAGAAACTTTTCAGCCAATGTTAGTTTGAGGAGAAGAAGAAGAAGAGAAGAAGAAGAAGGAGAAGAAGAAGAGGAAACTTTGTTTGAGGTTTTGCATCAACTCCCTATATTTGGGAATCAAACTCATCTAAGGCAAGTGTTCTAACCTCTTCCTACAGAATTCCTAATCTCTGTTTTCCTTTTAATTCTTCATAATTCAAAAGATTTCAGCTTAGTACCAAACCGTTCTTTCCTTTTGATACAAAGCCATGAATCTGAAATTTTTTTGGTAATCTGACTTCTATACATTGTTTTGGATCTAACTTTTAGCACTAAACTCTGATTTAGGCAAAACCTAATCTATTTGAAAGTAGACTCAAATATCTTTATTTTGACAATAAGATTGAATGATTTGGAGTTTAAATGCCTACTAAGACTTCTGTTTCAATTAACCTTATAGATTCTGCAAAATAGGGACTGAAATTTCTGACCTTCTGTTACTAAATTGCTCATAACTCTCTAGAGAAAATTCTGAATTATACAAAGCTTAGTTCTTTGGAAACTAAATTCGTATATCTTTCTTTTGACACCTAGTTGGAAATTTTGAAGTATGTTTGCCTTCTGAAACATCTGTTTAAATTGATTATATCAAGTCTGCAAAATAGGGATGATCAATTTTGACCTTCCTTTATTCTATTTGTTGTAACTTCCTGTCAAGAACTCAAAAAAATTATAAATCTGAGTTTATTGGAAAATAGATTAATACAGCTTTCCAATGACACCTATTTTTAGTGATTTGGAGCATATTTGGTCACTCAAACAATTCAGAAAATATACCATTCAAATTTTGTCATAATTGAAAACTTTGTTGGGTTTTGCCTATTCAATTTTCATCCTATTGGAAATATGATTTCTGCTAAATTCTTCTTCAATTGAGCTTTATATTAGTCTTTTGAAGTTCTTGTATTGTTCATCCTGAAATTATTGTATAACTAAAATTTATTATGTAATGCTTTGTTTGCATTTCCTTGTTTGATAAAGGCACATGCATATCTTCGTTGTTCCGCATGTGCTTCTGATATGTGTCAATGTTATTGTTCATACTACCCTTTTGTACTCTGGTGTCTTGTGGGATATTGTGAACCTTTGCCAGAAATGGTAAAGGGAGTTATGCTTAGAGCCCGCGATTGCTCTGCCAGCCCCATTGACTTCACTCAGACGTGGGTGGATGGAGCTCCCAGATGTGGGAGACTTAAGCTTGGTGGTCATCCAGAAATGGATAAATCACATTATGTATGTGGTCCCACAGCGCCCTCTATGTTTATTGATATGATATCCAAAGCTTTGTTTATGAGTTCATATTATGCTTTGGATAAAAATGGAATGCATGCTACATCAAAAATGACATACAGCTTGTGTTTATTATTCGGTTCACTTGTTATACTTTGAAGTGTGTCGTTTGTCATTATTATTCCCCCAAACACATTTATGCCTTTGATATGCGCCTAAATGCTTCATGTGCCATTTGATACATGCCTAAATGCTTCTTTTGCCAATGAAATGCTCTAATTTCCTTTCTCCTATTGTTATGTCTAATGTCTGTTTTTTTGAACGAGGTAAACCTTTGTGATTTTATATCAAATGAGATGACTTCAAATGAACACTTGTATTTCTACTTTTGTAACTTGATACTAAGCCTGCTTGAACTTCTCTTATCGCCATGGATATGTTAGACGCTTGCTGAGCTCTTTATGCTCACCCCGTTGCTATATAAATTTTTCAGGGTAGCTTGTCACGCACTGAAAAGCTAGAATTGGGTTAAAGCAGAGAAAGGCTAGAAGATTTTTGAGTTAATTTTGTTGGATGATGGTTTTTGTTGTGTAGTAAACTTTACTTCTCAGAGCTTGCCGGGAGTCCGTAGAATGGTTTCCGAGAGTTTATCAGAAGACCGCCGGAAGTTCACCGGAAGCTCGCCGGAAGAAATCTTGATTTACAGACTTTGTAATAGCTTAAGAAATGTCTTTAAATTCGTAGTTAGCGCGTTAATTAGGGTTAGGATTAGGTGTTAATCTTATAACCCAGTTAGGGGCCAATTGGACCCGAATTCGGACTGGTTTGGGCCAAGTTTGGAGTCCAACCAATGATCTGAAATAGTGCCAAGAGGTGCAACCGCCCAGGCCAGGAGGTAGCACTGCCTGGGCTAAGTCTCCCATCGAGGCTGGGCGGTGCAACCGCCCCAACCAGGAGGTGGCACCGCCCGGGCTCAGTCTCCGAGCGAGACTGAGCGGTGCAACCTCTCCTGACAAGAGGTGGCACCGCTTGAGCTCAAGTTTCGAGCTCTGCCAGGCGGTGCAACCGCCCCAGTCAAGAGGTGCAACCGCCTAAGCTCGGTCTTCGAGCTTTGGCAAAGAGGTGCAACCGCCCCTGACAGAGGTGGCACCGCCTAGAGGCTCAGTCTTCGAGCTCTGCCAGGCGGTGCAACTGCTCCAGTCAGGAGGTGCAACCGCCTGATCCCGGAATTCTGGGAATCAACAATTTTGAGCTCTAAGAATCACAGAAAGGATCAAGCTTTCGGTATATGTTCTTGCTCTTTCAGTGCTGAATGGGTGGGGTATTTATAGGCCCCAACCCAATCAAAACTGTCAATTCCCGGAATTCCGGGATCAGGCGGTTGCACCTCCTGACTGGAGCGGTTGCACCGCCTGGCAGAGCTCGAAGACTGAGCCTTTGAGCGGTGTCACCTCTGTCAGGGGCGGTTGCACCTCGCTGCCAAAGCTCGAAGACCGAGCTCAGGCGGTTGCACCTCCTGACTGGGGCGGTTGCACCGCCTAGCAGAGCTCGAAACTTGAGCTCAGGCGGTGCCACCTTTTATCAGGAGAGGTTGCACCGCTCAGTCTCGCTCGGAGACGAAGCCCAGGCGGTGCCACCTCCTGGCTGGGGCGGTTGCACCGCCCAACCTCGCTGGGAGACTTAGCCTAGGCAGTGCTACCTCTTGGCCTGGGCGGTTGCACCTCTTGGCATTATTTCAGATCATTGGTTGGGCTCCAAACTAGGCCCAAACCAGTCCGAATTCGGCCCAATTGGCCCCTAACCGGGTTATAAGATTAACACCTAATTCTAACCCTAATTAATGTGCTAACTACGAATTTAAAGATATTTCTTAAGCTATTACAAAGTCCGCAAGTCAAGACTTCTTCCGGCGAGCTTCCGGTGAACTTCCGGCGGTCTTCCGATAAACTCTCGGAAACCATTCTGCGGACTCCCGGCAAGCTCCTAGACTTCACGATTTGATCTTGGCGAGTTCCGACGAGCTTCTTTGGCAAGCTTCTGGACTTCTCGGATTTGTTCCCGTAAAACCTCCGACGACCGTCCGAACTTCCGTCGAACTCTCGAACTCCCAACGTGATCATGGTCTTGACTCCAGCACAACCCGAACTACATGTCTTACTTTCATCGTAGTTATTCCTGCACATGTAAAACAAAAACTTCGATCGAGATAATTAATCCTAAGCAATTAACCAAGTTGTCCGGCATGTCATTGGTCCCTCGACGCTTCGTCCGATTCTTCGGCGTATCGTCCTTTCCTGCAGCCTATTGCCCAATCAGACAGTTGACTCCGCAACTCCGATATCCTTGGCACAATACCCGCTCTTCTTGGCCCGATGCCCGAGTCCACGGCCCGAAGCCTTCTGTGGATACGTCGACCGATCCATCGGCCCGACGTCCAATCTTCTGACATGTTCCTCCAGCACAATATGATTTTCCTGCTTTAATTGTCTCATCCTGATCGAAGTATCCTGCGTTACTCTAAACACAGATTAAATCATAAACATATATCAAGTGGTTTCATCATCAAAATACGAGATTCAACAATCTCCCCCTTTTTGATGATGACAACCACCTGATGACGGAGTTAACCTTAACTCCCGAAGTTTAAACAAACTCCCCCTATCAATATGTCATATTGATAGAAACTCTTAGATTCAAAAATCTAAGCAACATGTCATCATAATCGGAGTTAACCTTAATTCCCAAAGTTTAAACAAACTCCCCCTATCAATATGCCATATTGATAGAAACTCTTGGATTCAAAAATCAAAGCAACATGTCATCATAAACTTATGCATAACATGTCATGTCATCAACATACTTCTCCCCCTTTATCATCAACAAAAAGGAGAAGTACCACAATCAAGTATTTGTGATATAAGTTTAACTCATTGCATGAAAAACATAATATCTACTGTTATCATCATGCAAGTTTGCTATCATCAAATAGTAAGATATCAACATGTAAAATTACGATTCAAGTTCTTGATATCTTAACATGATATGACATTCATAGCACCTATTCATATGAATGCTGCTTTTGATATCTCATCATAATATGGCATTCATGACATCTATTCATATTCTTCAAATATGGCACTCATAGTATCAATTTATATATTTCTCCCCCTTTGTCATCAAGAACAAGGAGAACGATATAAGCAAATTTTAAATATAAGTGCGATGCCATAAGTTGGTTTATGTCATTTTCCAAATGTGAGTGATAGGATACCAATTATGCAAACATCTCGAGGAAAACATGACATGGAGATAGCTTTTATTGCTTCTTCCTTTTTATTTGTTATCTTTTTACATGAAGGAGGAAAGCCATATGTGAAGTTCAAATTGATAAGATATTAAAGCACACTTCATTTTTGCAAGGATTAAGATATGTAAGTGAGTCAAATCCTTGTATGTAAAAATATCTTCCTTTTATAAGAGGGAATCATCAAATATGTTTCTCGAAAAATATTTTTCACATGATAAGTGCATTTGCTAGATGATTCCATATGTCAAAAATCAATGATATGAATTAAACTTGATATGACATATGCTTGTTAAGTTCGGAAGAGGATAATGTATCAATAAAATCCAAAAATGAAATTTGACACTTTCATACATTCGGACAGGGTTTTACTAGAGATATTCAATTACAATCATGAAGGTAAAACATGCTTATTATCATGGAAATTTTTGTATTCAAGCACATAATTTCCAACATGTAATCATGGTAAGTAATTGTGTAAAATTATTATGGCAATCAAGTGATTTGATCATTCAATAGAAAAAGTCCGAAAAATAATTTTAACACGTTTAATCATTCGGACATATTTTTGCCATAGTTTTTCAAATATAATCATGAAGATAAGGCATGCTCATCATCATGGTAGTATGATAGCAAGTTTACCATATACAAGCTAGCAAAATTTTTTAACATTTTAAGGCCCGCAAGCTAGCAATTTTGAGATGTTCAAGAAAACAACTCTTGCTTCTTGAAATATAAGTTTTGCTAGATGTGCAAGTTGACTTTTTGCTTCTTGAGATAGGCAAGATAGCATTCCTTGGTGATGTTCAATATAGCTAAGTTCTACATCATGCAAGCTAGTGAATCTTATAACATTTTAGAACATGCATAATCACCAAAGCATCATAAATTTTAATAATGTGCAAAATTACAAATTTTGCATGATTGCATTTGTGTGTCTTGAGACTTGCAAGATAGCACTTCTTGGTGATGTTCAAGATAGCAATTTCTTCTCTTTTGAGAAGTGCAATTTTTGCTTTCTTCTTGAATTGTGCAAGCTAGCTATCTCCCCTTTTGTCATTGTCAAAAAGAAGGGAAAAACCCTTTACATCAATTTTTAAATCATGACAAAGGTTACTATCAGTCTCATTTGTGCATCATTATATTTTCAAATTAAAACATGCACATTTTCAAAACATATAAACTCATTATTATATGCATGATTCCAAATCATCATTCATATTATTTCAATCATTGTTTCACTCATCACTATAGCTTATTATGCATAATATGTAAAACCATCTAACATGATATAAACATTTATTTATTTATTTTTTTTTAAGCATTCATGATACACATCATACAAAAGCATATGCATCATTCCAAATCATAAATATTTCAAATCATCATGGTATTAATTTGTCACATTGCATCCTACCACGCATGATCGAAGCTTCTCATTTGCATACATCAAAATAAATTCATGAATATCTCATGCATTTATATCATCACTTGAGGAATATTGAAAAAGAAATAATTGGGTGATGAGATAAATATTTCATGAATACAATGAATTGCATAAAAATCATATCATGAATACAAGGAATACAAGTCACAATCATACAAGAGAAAAATCAAGATCATGATTTTGATAAAACTCATTTCAAATTTAAATCATCAAAATCATTTTTATGGCTCACAAAATTTATAACATAAATAGATTCATGATTTCATTGATAATATATTTTACCCCTTTTTAAGTGTTTCATATTAAGTGATCGATTTCATGTTAGCATGCCTTTTCATTTATGAAAACATGCATCAATTTTTTTTTTTAAAGCCACAGTTATTATCATGAAAATCGATAGTCCATAAATATCAAGAATCATCATAATTTCAAAAATATATACTCATTAATCATAACTTCAAATTAAACATGATTTCATATACTCAAAATCGAGAAATAACAATGGAAATCAACATGATACACATTATTACTTCTCAACCACATATAGCATGATTTCATAAGGTATTTTTAATCAAAATCATTTTGTTTATCATAACATGCAATTTTCACGATTATTTTCAAAATTACTAGAATGATAAGCATGATTCCTAATTTTTTTGTATTTTCATTATAAAATTATTAAACATGCAATTTTCAAGAAAATTAAATAAAAAAGAAAAATGCATTATGAAAAGTATTATGTAATTTCAAAGTAAATTAAAGGCATTTTGATTTCCTCAGCGTCGAAAGGCGTAAAGGCGTAGTTTGCCACCTCGCCTTTGTTGATTTTCTCCTCGTCTTCGGAGGAGCTCGATTCATCCCAATTTTTATTCTTCTTCTTGCGTTCAAAGCAAGTAGTTCCGTTCTTTTTACTTTTTAATTTTTGTTTCATTTGTTGTTTAAGTTCACCATCACTTGAGCTTATGCTCGAGTGGTCTTCAAATGTTCTATGTCCCAAATCCTTCCTGTTCTTTGGAAGGTGGTTCTCAAGTTCTTCACGTGCATTGCACGTCATTTCATATGTGATCAAGGAACCAATTAGTTCTTCAAGTGGAAATTGGTTCAAGTTTTTCGATTCTTGAATAGCAGTTACTTTTGAATCCCAAGGTTTAGAAAGTGAGCGCAAAATCTTGTTTACGAGTTCAAAATCCGAAAAATATTTTCCAAGAGCTCTTAAACTATTGACGACATCCGTGAAACGGGTGTACATGTCGCCTATAGTCTCGCTTGGTTGCATTTGAAAAAGCTCAAAATCATGCAATAAAATGTTAACTTTCGAGTCTTTGACTCTACTAGTTCCCTCGTGCGTGATTTCAAGTGTTCGCCAAATGTCAAAAGCCGTTTCGCACGTAGAAATCCGATTGAACTCATTTTTGTCCAAAGCGCAAAATAAGGCATTCATAACCTTCGCGTTTAAAGAAAAATACTTCTTCTCCAAATCCGACCATTCGTTCATCGGTTTAGAGGGAAGTTGAAAATCGTTTTCAACGATATTCCATAAATCCAAATTCATAGAAGTCAAGAAAACTCTCATTCGAGTTTTCCAATAAGTGTAGTCCAATCCGTTAAACAACGGTGGACGAAAAATCGATAAACCCTCTTGAAAGCTATGAAGAGCCATTTCTCTCGAGTGTAAATCTGAAATGAGAAATACCGGGCTCTGATACCAATTGTTAGGATCAAGAGCACTAAGAGGGGGGGGGGGGGTGAATTAGTGCAGCGGAAATCTTTCGACGATTAAAACCGAAAGCTGCATTCGTACGATAAAAATGATTTCGATGTAAAAGTCGATTCTAAGATTACTTTAACTTAAGATTAAGCGAGATGACATTAAAGTAGATCTATGATGGTAATTTGCAGTTTATGATGGAAATCAGAATGCAAGCGCAAACTAAAAAGCGACGTTCGTACGATAAAACTAGTTTACGCCTAAATGCCGATTCTGAAGATACTGAACTTTGAGATATGTTTTATAAATGTGCAGAAGGCAGTTTGCAGTTATAATTGATGTCTAAACGTAAACGTCAACTGAAATATGATGATCGTACGAAAAAGTCGATTTACGTCTAAACGTAGATTCGGAAAGCTCTGAACTTAGAAACTCGTTCGTTAAAAGCGCAGAGGGCAGTAAGCTATTAAGGAGGTTTGCAGTAAAGATAAAATGCTCAAAGTAAATGCAAACCGAGATTTAGAGTGGTTCGGTCAATCTTGACCTACTCCACTTTTGGCTTCCTCCACCGACGAGGTCACTGACATCAACTAGAGGCCTTCCTTCAATAGGCGAAGGCTAACCACCCTTTTACAGTTTCACTCCTTTTGACGGGCTTAGGAGACAACCCTTACAGAAATTTTCTCTCCTCTCTTTACAACTCAGAACTTGGAAGAATAGAGGGAGAAGAACTTTTGGCCTTTACAACAATTTTGAGCTCTAAGAATCACAGAAAGGATCAAGATTTCGGTGTATGTTCTTACCCTTTCAGTGCTGAATGGGTGGGGTATTTATAGGCCCCAACCCAGTTCAAATTTGGAGCTTAAAATTGTCAATTCCCGGAATTTCGGGATCAGGCGGTTGCACCTCCTGACTGGAGCGGTTGCACCTCCTGACTGGAGCGATTGCAACGCCTGGCAGAGCTCGAAGACTGAGCCTCTGGGCGGTGCCACCTCCTGTCAGGGGCGGTTGCACCTCCTGCCAGAGCTCGAAGACCGAGCTCAGGCGGTTGCACCTCCTGACTAAGTAAAGGCCAAAAGTTCTTCTCCCTCTGTTCTTCCAAGTTCTGAGTTGTAAAGAGAGGAGAGAAAATTTCTTTAAGGGTTGTCTCCTTAGCCCGTCAAAAGGAGTGAAACTGTAAAAGGGTGGTTGCCCTTCGCCTATTGAAGGAAGGCCTCTAGTTGACGTCGGTGACCTCGTCGGTGGAGGAAGCCAAAAGTGAAGTAGGTCAAGATTGACCGAACCACTCTAAATCTCGGTTTGCATTTACTTTGAGCATTTTATCTTTACTTCAAACCTCCTTAATAGCTTACTGCCCTCTGCGCTTTTAACGAACGAGTTTCTACGTTCAGAGCTTTCCGAATCTACGTTTAGACGTAAATCG
The DNA here is from genome assembly GCF_036884655.1 of Musa acuminata AAA Group. Classification (NCBI taxonomy): domain Eukaryota; kingdom Viridiplantae; phylum Streptophyta; class Magnoliopsida; order Zingiberales; family Musaceae; genus Musa; species Musa acuminata. Next base: position 29,369,437 of record NC_088346.1, read on the forward strand.
ACTTTTTCGTACGATCATCATATTTCAGTTTACATTTACGTTTAGACTTCAATCATAACTGCAAACTGCCTTCTGCACATTTATAAAACATATCTCAAAGTTCAGTATCTTTAGAATCGGTATTTAGACGTAAACTGGTTTTATCGTACGAACGTCGCTTTTCAGTTTGCGCTTGCATTCTGATTTCCATCATAAACTGCAAACTGCCTTCATAGATCTACTTTAACGTCATCTCGCTTAATCTTAAGTTAAAGTAATCTTAGAATCGGTTTTTACATCGAAATCGTTTTTATCGAACGAAAGCAGCTTTCGGTTTTTATCGTCGAAAGATTTTCGCTGCACTAATTCACCCCCCCCCCTCCCTCTTAGTGCTCTTGATCCTAACAGGTCACACTTCCTGAATGTGATAATTCGGGGGGGTGTGACAAAGTTGGTATCAGAGCATGATTTGAGGATTTCTAAGAATTTTGATATGCTAGATGTGTAATAAATTTTGAGGTTTAGTGATTTCTATTTAGAGACTGATCAAAAGTTTTTTTTTGTTATTTTTAGGAAGCAAGGATGACTAGGTCATCTGGTTCTCCTGTTGCATCTACTTCTGATCAATTGAGTGGAATTATGAAAACTCTAGAGGCGATGACACAAGTAATGCAACAACAAGTCGGACAAGGAAGAAATGATGAAGGTGGGAATTCAAACCATACTGGGTTGGGAATTGAACAGTTTAAGAAGCTTAGTCCTCCCAGTTTTAGTGGTGAGCCTGATCCAATGGTAGCAGAACAATGGATGATGCAGATGGAGAAAATATTTGATGTTTTAAATTGCCCAGATGATAAGAAGGTTTCTCTTGCTACCTTCATGCTAGAAGGAGAGGCTGAGCACTGGTGGCGAACCATGAAGAGGATTTCTGAAGCTCGATAGGAGCCAATCACTTGGAAGGTATTTACAGAAAAGTTCAATGATAAATATTTTCCAGATTGTATCAGAGAGCAGAAAGAATTGGAATTCCTGAATCTCATCTAGGGAAATTTGACAGTAGCCAAATATGAGTCTAAATTCACCGAGCTCTCTAGATTTGCCACACATATGATTGATGATGAATATAGGAAAGCAAGAAGATTTGAAAGAGGATTAAGGCCGGCAATAAGAAGCCGGATATCAGTTTTAAAACTCCAAGTATACACTGATGTAGTAGAAAGAGCTTTCATACTTGAAAAAGACTTGGAGGAGATCCAAGAAATCAGGGACAAGAATAGCAAGGATAAGTTTGTTGGTAAAAGTAAGAGAGGAAATGAAGCAGAAAGAAGTAACAAGAAGGTAAAGGTACCTAGATTTGAGGAAGGAACTCCATCGCAAAGAACTCTATCGTGTACAAAATGTGGACGTAATCATGAAACTAGTGAGTGTTTTCGGGTGACTGGAGCCTGTTTTGCCTATGGAAAGTTAGATCATAAAGTCAGAGACTGCCCACTAAACAAGAAGAAAGAGCCGCTACTCCCTAAGCCGACAGCCCATGCTAGAGTATATGCTATCACAGAATAAGATTCTAGAGCCTTTAAATCAGTGGTTGAAGGTATTCTACATGTTTCTAATAGAAATGTAAAAGTTTTGTTTAATCCTGGCTCCAACTTGTCTTTTGTTTCACAATATTTTGCTTGTCACTTGGGCATTCAACCTAAACCATTGGATTATTTGCTACACGTAACTACTGCTGTTGGGGATTCCTTGACTACAAATCTGGTTTATCCATCTTGTTTGATTTCTATTGGAGAACATGAACTCCTTGCCGATTTGATACTCCTAGAAATCCAAGGTTTTAATATTATACTTGGCATGGATTGGCTATCTTCCTATCATGCTAGTATTGATTGCTATATAAAAAAATTACTTTCTGCATACCAGATCAACCTATATTTTACTTTGAGGGTATTAGGCATGATTTGCCTCCTTGCTTGATATCAATACTTCAAGCTTATCGTCTTATGCAGAAGGGTTGTTTTTGTTACATTGTGTGTGTAAAGGAGCATTCAAATCAAGAAACTCACCTAAATGAAGTTACAATGGTCAAAGAGTTCCCTGATGTATTTCTAGATGAATTGCCTGGTTTACCTCCAAATAGAGAGGGAGAATTTGCTATTGATTTGGTCCCTAGGATAGCCCTAATATCTAAGCCTCCCTACAGAATGGCACCACTCGAGCTCGAGGAATTGAAGAAGCAAATACAAGAGTTGTTAGATAAGGGTTTCATTCGACCCAGCGTCTCACCGTGGGGTGCTCTAGTGCTATTAGTTAAGAAGAAGGATGGGACGTTGAGGCTTTGTATTGATTATAGACAGTTGAATCAAGTGACCACAAAAAATAAGTATCCCCTACCCAGGATTGATGACTTGTTTCATCAATTGCAGGGTGCACAAGTATTCTCCAATATTGATCTAAGATCAGGTTACTATCAGTTGAAGGTCAATAAGGAGGATATTCCAAAAACAACCTTTAGGACTCGATATGGTCACTACGAATTTTTAGTTATGCCTTTTGGCTTGACTAATGCTCCTACAGCTTTTATGGAATTGATGAATAGGATATTTCAGCCACTCTTAGATGATTGTGTAATTGTATTCATTGATGACATATTAGTATATTCAAGAAGTAATCAAGAGCATAATAAACACTTGAGAGATGTATTATCTATACTAAGAGAAAAGAAGCTGTATGCAAAGTTCAGCAAATGTGAATTTTGGTTGAAGGAAATTGCTTTCTTAGGCCACGTGATTTCAGGAAGGGGCATATCTGTTGATCCAAAGAAGGTGGAAGTAGTAGTTAATTGGGAAGTGCCAACAAATGTAACAGAAATTAGAAGTTTCTTGGGCATGGCAGGTTATTACAGGAGATTTGTGGAGGGATTTTCTCAAATTGCTCATCCCCTTACCAAACTGACTTAAAAGAATGCGAAATTTGAATGGAGTGGTGATTGTGAGCAAAGTTTCCAAGAATTAAAAAGAAGACTAACTAGTGCCCCTATTCTCACTATTCCAAGTGGTAATGAAGGATTTGTAGTTTATACTGATGCTTCAAGAAAGGGCCTTGGATGTGTTTTGATGCAAGAAGGGAAAGTAATTGCTTATGCTTCAAGGCAGCTAAAGAATTATGAATTGAATTATCCAACTCATGATTTGGAATTGGCAGCAATCATCTGTGCTCTAAAGATTTAGAGACATTACTTGTATGGGCGGACATTTGATATCTTTATTGATAACAAGAGTTTAAAGTATATTTTTACACAGAAGGAGTTAAATATGAGGCAGCGAAGATGGATAGAACTTCTGAAGGATTATGATTGTACCATCCGTTATCACCCAAGTAAAGCAAATGTTGTGGCTGATGCACTTAGTAGAAAATCTACAAGTTTTATGGCTAGTCTGGTTGTGAAGCAATGGAAGCTATTAGAAAGAAATTATGATTCGAATGTAATAAGGAAAGGGCAAGACTCAATAATGTTGATGGCCTCTATCCAGGTGCAAACTGATCTCATTTAACAAATTAAAGAAGGACAACTACGAGATCCACATTTAATATACTTGAGGAATGAAGTTGAATTTTCAAATTTCAGATGATGGCCTATTGAGATTTGGGGATAGAATATGTGTTCCAAATGACTCAGATATCAAGAACCAAATCTTGAACGAAGGCCACAATTCAAAGTACACTATGCATCCTGGTAGCACAAAAATGTACAGAGATCTCCAAAGTCATTATTGGTGGAAAGGCATGAAGATGGAGATTGCAATATATGTTTCAAGGTGTTTGTCTTGTTAGCAAATCAAAGCAGAACACCAGAGACCTGGAGGTTTGTTACAGCCCTTAGATATTCCTGAATGGAAATGGGAATGCATTACTATGGACTTTGTTTCAGGACTACCCAGAACCTCTAGAAAGCACGATGCTATTTGGGTCATTGTTGATAGGTTAACCAAATATGCACATTTCTTACCAATCAATATGACTTATTCTCTTGATAAGCTTGCATATTTTTATGTTGATGAAATAGTAAGACTTCATGGTGTCCCGAAGGAGATTATCTCAGATAGAGACTCCAGATTTCTTTCTAGATTGTGGAGGAGATTACAAGATTCTATGGGCACCAAAGTAAAGTTTAGCACTGCCTATCACCCTCAGACCGATGGTCAATCTGAAAGAATAATTCAAGTACTTGAGGATTTGCTTAGAGCCTATGTTATGGATTGGAGAGATGAATGGGATAAAGATATTTCTCTTATTGAGTTCACTTACAATAATAGTTACCATTCGAGCATTCAGATGGCTCCTTATGAGGCATTGTATGGGCGAAAATGCAGAACACCTATATGTTGGGAGGAAGTTGGTGATAGAAAGTTGTTAGCACCAGATAAAGTACAAGAGACTACTGAAAAGATTCAGGTTATCATAAAAAGGCTAAAGGCTGCTCAGAGTCGGCAAAAGAGCTATGCTGATAACAGAAGACGAGATATCAAGTTCCAAGTAGGGGATTTTGTATTCCTAAAGGTCTCCCCTTCCAAAGGCGTTGCAAGATTTGGAAAGAAAGGAAAGTTAAACCTAAGGTTCATTGGACCTTTTGAGATCCTTGAAAGAATTGGCTCTGTCGCTTATAAGATTGCCTTACCACCATCGATGTGTCATATTCATGATATATTTCATGTGTCAATGCTCAGAAAGTATATACCTGATCCCTCTCATGTCATTGAGTATGAGCCGATTGTGATTGAGAAAGACTTATTTTACAAGGAAGAGCCCATTCGGATTATTGATAAAAAGGAGAAGATCTTAAGAAATAGAATCATTACTCTGGTTAAAGTAATTTGGAAGCATCATTCTACAAATGAAATGACTTGGGAGCTAGAGGAAGAAATGAAGAAAGCTTATCCTCATCTTTTCACCGAAAGAGGTATGACAAATTTAGAGGACTAAATTTTCTTTTAAGGAGGGGAGAGTGTAACATCCCCCATTAAAAAAAAAAAAATAGTAAATGCTTGTTTGTAAATATGAGGATTATTTAATATTTTTTTTATTAAATAATATTATATTAAAGTTTATGGCTAAGGACCTAAGAGTAAATATTAAAAGTTTGAAATGATTTATAGAATATTCAGAATTGAGTAAATAAACAAATAAAATAAAATGGAGGACATGTGTCATTAACAAGGATGAGCCACTTAGCATTTATTCTAAAGTTAGCACCTAAACCCCCATGCATGCTTGCCACCTCACTATTTTAGCATGAGCCAAACCTAAGTAATTTAAGGCACCATTAAAAAGAAACTTTTCAGCCAACGTTAGTTTGTTTGAGGTTTTGCATCAACTCCCTATATTTGGGAATCAAACTCATCTAAGGCAAGTGTTCTAACCTCTTCCTACAAAATTCCTAATCTCTGTTTCCTTTTAATTCTTCATAATTCAAAAGATTTCAGCTTAGTACCAAACCATTCTTTCCTTTTGATACAAAGCCATGAATCTGAAATTTTTTTGGTAATCTGACTTCTATACATTGTTTTGGATCTAACTTTTAGCACTAAACTCTGATTTAGGTAAAACCTAATCCATTTGAAATTAGACTCAAATATCTTTATTTTGACACTAAGAATGAATGATTTGGAGTTTAAATGCCTACTAAGACTTCTGTTTCAATTAACCCTACAGATTCTGCAAAATAGGGACTGAAATTTCTGACCTTCTGTTACTAAATTGCTCATAACTCTCTAGAAAAAATTCTGAATTATACAAAGCTTAGTTCTTTGGAAACTAGATTCGCATATCTTTCTTTTGACACTTAGATGAAAATTTTGAAGTATGTTTGCCTTTTGAAACATCTGTTTAAATTGATTCTATCAAGTCTGCAAAACAGGGATGATAAATTTTGACCTTCCTTTACTCTATTTGTTGTAACTTCCTATCAAGAACTCAAAAAAATTATAAATCTGAGTTTATCGGAAAATAGATTGATACAGCTTTCTAATGACACCTATTTGTAGTGAGTTGGAGCATATTTGGTCACTCAAACAATTCAGAAAATATACCATTCAGATTCTGTCATAATTGAAAACTTTGTTGGGTTTTGCCTATTCAATTTTCATCCTATTGGAAATATGATTTCTGCTAAATTCTTCTTCAATTGAGCTTTATATTAGTTCTTTGAAGTTCTTGTATTGTTCATCCTGAAATTATTGTATAACTGAAATTTATTATGTAATGCTTTGTTTGCATTTTCTTGTTTAATAAAGGCATATGCATATCTTCGTTGTTCCGCATGTGCTTCTGATATGTGTCAATGTTATTGTTCATACTACCCTTTTGTACTCTGGTGTCTTGTGGGATATTGTGAACCTTTGCCAGAAATGGTAAAGGGAGTTATGCTTAGAGCCTGCGATTGCTCTGTCGGCCCCATTGACTTCACTCAGACGTGGGTGGATGGAGCTCCCAGACGTGGGAGACTTATGCTTGGTGGTCATCCAGAAATGGATGAATCACATTATGTATATGGTCCCACAGCGCCCTCTATGTTTATTAATATGACATCCAAAGCTTTGTTTATGAGTTCATATTATGCTTTGGATAAAAATGGAATGCATGCTACATCAAAAATGACATACAGCTTGTGTTTATTATTCGGTTCACTTGTTATACTTTGAAGTGTTTCGTTTATCATTATTATGCCCCCAAACACTCTTATGCCTTTGATATGCGCCTAAATGCTTTATGTGCCATTTGATACATGCCTAAATGCTTCTTTTGCCAATGAAATGCTCCAATTTCCTTTCTCCTATTGTTATGTCTAATGTCTGTTTTTTTGAACGAGGTAAACCTTTGTGATTTTATATCAAATGAGATGACTTCAAATGAACACTTGTATTTCTACTTTTGTAACTTGATACTAAGCCTGCTTGAACTTCTCTTATCGCCAAGGATATGTTAGACTCTTTCTGAGCTCTTTATGCTCACCCCGTTGCTATATAAATTTTTCAGGGTAGCTTGTCATGCACTGAAAAACTAGAATTGGGTTAAAGCAGAGAAAGGTTAGAAGATTTTTGAGCTAATTTTGTTGGATGATGGTTTTTGTTGTGTAGTAAACTTTACTTCTGATGTAATGTTAAGGATCTGTTGATACTTATGTGTTGTACAAGTTTAAAGGACCGCTCATGTGTATGGAATGATAAGTTTAAGTTGTATAAGGATAAGAACTCATGGTAAATAATTATCTTTTTGTGATTGTATATACTTCTATGATTATGGATTTGTGTTGTGGTTGATGTTTAGTTGAGTTGTCTTTGGATTTTGTGAATCTCTAAGTGAAGTGGATTATGATTTATGTAACATACCTGTTTATGAATTGTGAATATTGATTTTTGAATGATTCTTAGTATCCTCAAATTGTTAGATTGGATCCTAGATTGAATTGATGATAAATTATAATATTATTTATTTTAGACAGGGTCACACTTCCTGAATGTGATAATTCGGGGGGCGTGACACTTTGTAAAGGAAGCAAAAATAGCACTTCTCAAAAGAGAAGAAAGAACTTACTATCTTGAACATCACAAAAATTTGCTACCTTGCATGATGTAAAATTTGCTAAGATCACTATCTCAAAAGAGTTGCTATCTCAAAAAAAGTAAATGTGCTATCTTGCCTATCTCAAAATGCAAAACATACTAACTTGCTACGGAAGCAAAATTGCTAGCTCAAACATTGCAAAGGAAGCAAAAATTTGCTAGCTTGCAACTTGCATATCATGAAAATTGCTAGCTTGTAGTCTAAAGAGAAGCAATCAGTTGCTATCTCAAGAAAAGCAAACATGCTAAACTTATACATCTTTAATTGCTAGATTGCATGATGATAAAATTTGATACTATGTTTTTCATGCAAAGTATGGAACTTAGATATTTCTAAACACATAAGAGTTGAAACTTCTCCTTTTTGTTGATGACAAAGGAGGAGAAGTATGTTGAGGTCATGTCATGATTTGATCATGACATGTTGCTTGGATTTTTGAATCCAAGAGTTTCTATCAATACGACATATTGATAGGGAGAGTTTGTTTAAACTCCGGGAGTTCAGGTTAACTCCGTCATCAAGTGGTTATCATCATCAAAAAGAGAGAGATTGTTGAATATTGTATTTTGATGATGAAACCACTTGATATGTGTTTATGATTTAATCAGTGTTTTGAGTGACGTAGGATGCTTCAATCATGATGAGACAATTAAAGCAGGAAAATCATGTTGGGCAGGAGGAACATGTCAGAATATTGGACGTCGGACTGGTGGATTGGTCGATGTATCGACAGAAGGCTTCGGGACGTGGATTCAGGCATTGGGCCAAGAAGAGCGGGTATTGCGCCAAGGATATCGGAGTTGTAGAGTCAACTGGCCGATTGGGCAATATGCCGCAAGAGAGGACGATGCTCCGAAGAATCGGACGAAGCGTCGTAGGACCAATGACATGCCGGACAACTTAATTATTGCTTTGTATTAATTGTCTCAATCGAAGTTTTGTTTTAAGTATGTAGGATTAACTATGAAAGCTTGAAGACATAAAACAAGTCTAGCGGCGGCGACACTGCAGCGGCGACCAGATCTAGGGCGACACGACCAGATCTAGATCTAGGTCGACGTATTGTAGCGCCGACGACACTACAGCGGCGACCAGATCTGGGTCGACGTTACTGTAGCGCCGACGACACTGCAGCGGCGACCAGATCTAGGTCGACGGTACTGTAGCGGCGACGATACTGCAGCGGCGACCAGATCTAGGGCGACGGTACTGTAGCGGCGGCGACACTGCAGCGCGACCAGATCCAGATCTAGGTCGACGTACTGTAGCGCCGACGACACTACAGCGTGATCAGATCTGATTCGACGGTACTGTAGCGGCGACGACACTGCAGCGGTGACCAGATCTAGGGCGACGGTACTGTAGCGACGATCTGAAATTCTGCAGCGGTGACTTTTCCCTATGGTGACGATTCTGTAGCGGTGACCAGAAGAGGGATCAACCATGGCATCGACGGCCCCTAGGGCTGGCGACGGTGGCGGGAGGGTTGAAACGATGGCAAGACTCCCTACCGTTATCCCTCAAGTTGCTCCTCCACCATATCCTCTCCAGAGAGAAACTCCTTCGATGAAGCAGCATCGAAGCAGGTCGCGCTCTAGATCGCGGCAGCCTGCTCTAATTTCCAATGACCCTCGGCCTTGGACTAGCCTATTCAAGGCTCCGGTTGGAAGTCCAGATCTAAGCTTGGAATTCATTACGCCAGAAGTTCAGGCTGATAAGAAGATTGCTGTATACGAGACTGCTGATTCAGCAGAGCTTATTGAGACATGGTCAATGGCGATTGTTGGCTATGTGGTAGGTCTCAAAACATCTTATTTCCCATTATCCTCATTTATCAAAACTCGATGGGGAATATCGTCATTTGATCTTCATATGCTGGAGAATGGATTCTTTGTTTGCAAGCTATACTCTGAAGAAGATTTGCAACGAATCCTCGAAGGATTCTGGACTATCCGCGGTCATCCAATGATTTTACGACGTTGGTCTCCTGATGTCCGTTTGGAGTTAGATAGCCTACAGTCTATTCCATTATGGGTATCCTTTCAAGGACTGCCTCTACATCTTTGGAGTCGACGTTTTATTGCAAAGTTATGCAGCACTCTAGGACAGCCACTCTACATCGACAAAGCAACAGCAGCTCAGACGAGATTAGCATTTGCACGAGCATGTGTGCTGGTTTCTTCCGATGAAGATCTTCCTAATGAAGTTTTCTATCGCGATCTTGACGGGAACACTCGGAAGGTACATGTCTCATATTCCTGGAAGCCACAACGATGTCAGCGTTGCTTATCTTTTGGTCATGCAAATGGAGCTTGTCAGCAAACCCCACAACCAACCACAAAGGTCTATCGACCACGTCAAGCACCTCAGCAACAAAGTGATTCTTCTCTAATGGCAGTAGCACCGATGGTGGCGAAAACTATTGAGCATTCCGACTCGCAAGGAAAGCACCGCGGACAGAAGGACAATTCCAAAACTTTATCTCTTCCTATAATGTCAGAGCCTTCCACAACAGAGGTTTCCCATGGTACTAGTGGACAGGAGAAACATAAGTCAGGAACTTCATCTCTTCTAATATCATCGGATCCATCCACAATAGCTCAACGAACTCAGGCCCAAGCAAATCTCGCCAGCAACGATATTCTTCCTCAACAAACTCAGGCCACAACAACCATCGCCAACAAGGATATTCTGACTCAACAAACTCATGCCCCAACAAACCTCTCTAGCCACGCTGCTCCAACAAGTACTATCCAGGATATTGTGCTGCAACAATCTTATCGAGCTTCAACAAACCCTGCCAATCAAGACCACATGATTCAAGGTACTTTAAAGTTTAAAAATCTGCAAGCTGTAGATGAAGTGGATAAATATAGGAATAAAGCCATAAAAGGTAAGGATATTGTGCGGGAAGAAAATACAAAACCGAAGGATAAGAAAAAGGATGGTACAATCCATCCAAAGTCGTAGGATGAATACCTTACTACCTTTTCATTTGTTTATTACTAATGAAGATAACATGCTGGAATGTTCGCGGACTTAATAAGTCGGAGAAATGTCGGGAGCTCAACAGAATAATCAAGTCTGCCGCATGTGATATTGTTATTCTAGTGGAAACGAAAATTAAACAATCGCGCGTTCAAGCTCAAAAGAATTTAATATGGCCGGACGCAGAACTGTTTACCAATGACTCAAATGAAACTTTTGGTAGAATATGGGTCTTATGGAATCCTAACTCTATTAATGCTTGGTTTATTTCTGCTACTGATCAATTCATTCATCTTAAGGTAGAGGATAAAAAGAATGGCTGTCAATTCAATTTCACTGGTATATATGCTTCAAACAGTATGCAAGAAAGAAATACTCTTTGGTCTGACCTGACTAATATTGTAAATGGCTGTCTCAATGTACCTTGGATTGTTCTTGGAGACTTTAATACTGTTCGGTACACAAATGAAAAAGTGGGGGGTAGACAACCTTCAGAAAGTCAGCTTCAAAGTTTTAATGATTACATTGACACTGCAGCATTGTTTGATATGAAATCTGTGGGTAATTGGCTCTCCTGGAGTAATCAAGGTGCTGCTAACAGAAAAATAATGGCTCGACTTGATAGGTGTTTGATTAACCATGAATGGTTAACAGTTTACCCAGATTCACTTCTTGAGTATGGTGCTCCTTTGTTTTCTGACCATTCTTTAATGTATATACACGCAGAAAAAGCGACACCAAGAGGCAAGAAACCGTTTAGATTCTTTAACATGTGGAGTACTCATCCTCAATTTCTTGATGTTATCAGATCTGCTTGGAATGTTAATGTGCATGGATCTCCCCCTTACATCTTATGTCAAAAGCTCAAAGCCTGTAAAGCAGCACTAAAGGAGTGGAATACAAATACCTTTGGCAATATTACCACCAGAGTTCAATTTTACAGAAAGGAACTAAGGTCATTGCAACATGAGCTGCAACTTCAGCCAAATGATGAAAATATTATCTACAAAGAGACGGAAGCCAGAAATAACTTCATGCAAGCCTTAAAACAGGAGGAAAGTTTTGCAAAGCAGAAGTCTCGACAGCATTGGCTTACACTAGGGGATTCCAATACTAAATTTTTCTATGCTTCAATTACTACTCGAAGGGCTGTTAACCGTATCAGCAAATGCAGAGACAAAGATGATAATCTTATTGAGAATTTAGATGAGGTTAAAGCACACACAGAGCAATTTTTTTATTCCTTACTCAATCAAGCTGGGAAACCTAATAACATTCATGTGGAGCCGACTAGAAAACTTGATTCGGAAGCTATTTCAATCCTCAATGCCCCAATTACAGATGACGAAATTGTATGTGTTGTCTTTAAGTCACCAAAGCACAAAAGCCCAGGTCCAGATGGATTTCCAGCTGAATTTTACCAAACTGCTTGGTCTATTATTGGAAATGATGTGATCAAAGCTTGCCAACATTTTTTCTCTTCAGGTCATATTCTTAGAGAGATGAATTGCACTTTTATTTCGTTAATTCCGAAGAATGCAGGGGCTGATTCACTAGAGAACTATCGACCCATATCATTATGCAACTTTATATACAAGATCATCTCCAAAGTATTGGCAAATAGAATGCAAAAGGTATTACACAAGATCATTAGCCCAAATCAAGCTGCTTTCATCAAAGGGAGAAGTATACATCATAACATTTTGCTTGCTAATGACTTGGTCAAAGATTTGCATTCAAAAGCAAAAGGGACAAAAATCTGCATTAAAGCTGATCTAAGGAAAGCCTTTGATTCAGTTAATAGGAAATTTATCTATAAGATGCTCCTTGATATGAACTTCCCACAGCAATGGATTAATTGGATTCAATCTTGCCTAGAAACTCCAAAGTTTTCGATACTCTTTAATGGCTCACCTATTGGTTTTTTTGGGAGCACGAATGGCATCCGACAAGGTGATCCACTCTCTCCGTATCTCTTTACTATTGCGATGGAAGGACTTAGCTGTATGTTGGAACACGCAGTCTTAAATGACAGCATTAAGGTACCCAGTGCTGGTTCTGTTCATATATCACATATAACATTTGCAGATGACTTACTTATCTTTCTCCAAAATGAACCAACTTCAGTAAAGAACCTGGCAACTATTATGAATGACTTTGGTATGGTTTCTGGACTTCAGTTAAATCATGCGAAAAGTAAAGTATATATGAGCCCTTACGTTGAGGATAAGGTCTTTATTTCACAAACTTTGGGGGTTAGTGAAGGAAGCTTGCCAGTTCCTTATTTGGGTCTCCCGCTCATATCCACAGGCATTCACAAAACCCACTGTCAACCTATCTTGCAAAAAATAAAGAATAGAATTTCTTCTTGGAAAAATAGGTTTCTATCAAAAGCAGGACGACTCGAACTCATCCGTTCGGTATTGCACTCCTACTCTATATATTGGTGTAATGCATTTCTTCTGCCTGCTGGACTTCTCCAAGATATTGAACGGTTATTAATGAACTTCTTCTGGAATGGCACAAATGATAAGGCAATGCATATGGTAAATTGGGATAGTATTTGCAAACCGAAAGATGAAGGGGGGCTAAATTTGAGAAATACTAGAGATTGGAATCAAGCATGTTTGGTACAGCAATTGTGGGATCTTTTGCAAAACAAATGTTCCTTATGGTCACATTGGGTTTCTGCTAAGTATCTCTCAAAGGAATCAATATGGGAAATTTCAACAAGAACATACCACTCTGCAGCTTGGAAAGGAATTTTGAAGGCAAGGAATTGGCTAATCAAACACATTTCGTATGCAATCTCTTCTGGAACTAGTACTAATATGTGGTACGATCCTTGGGTGAATGGGAAGAGTATATTTCAATTATATGGCGACAGAATACGAAAAGATCTTGGGGCTCCCAAAGATTGGAAGGTTTCCGAGTTCATCGCTAACGGTACTTGGTGTCTCCCTAATCCTATTTCTCCTGAAATGTTATCACTTTGGCCGACTATCATAGCTATTCGAATCAGGAACAACTCTTCAGATATACTTATTTGGCCTCATGACAATGGTAAATTTAGTGCCACATCCGCATGGAATCAAATTAGGCAAAGAAATAACAAGTGGGTCCCAAGCAGTTGGACATGGGATCGACCGGGATCACAAAGACACTCCTTATGTACATGGCAGGCCCTTCTCAATAAACTACCTACAATAGACAATATGAAAAGAAGAGGTATCTATCATGTTAACCGATGCTCCCTTTGTTTGCAACAAGAAGAAACTGTTGACCACCTCTATTTTGCTTGTGATTATACAAAATGGATATGGAAGGAGATTCTCCAGCGATTTGAACTCAATAGACTGCCGCAACCAAACTTGCACCAAGAACTAGGCGACCTTATGCAATGTTTCTCAAGAAAAGGGCCTCTTACACAACTGGCAAAGGTTATTTTCAGATGTGCTATTTGGTGGATGTGGAAGGAGAGATGTAATAGAATCTTTGAATGTCAACACACAAACAATGCTCAGCTCTTGAAAGAGATTATTAGAGACTCAAGATCCTGTATGGAGCATGAACTCAAAACCGAGCACTTCACCCGAAGAGAAAAAGATATTTTTATCAAATTTAATTTTGCTATTAGCTAAAGATCTTGGGAATTATGCCAAATAATGTAACCACAGATAGTTATAGTCTACAGCATGTGTAGTCATAACTATCGCATTAGCACTCTATGAGTTACTTGGCTTTGTCTATGACTTGTATAGATAAAGCTATTTGTAGAAACTTTAAACATAATGAATTTTACTTTTACTTACCAAAAAAAAAAAAAAAAAAAAGTTCGATGGGTGTTTGAGATCCGAAGACTCATCGGAGATGTTGCAGGAACCAACCGAGAAGAAATCGGAGACTTGTCGGAGTTTTTGAAAGTTCACCAAAGAGATTGTCGGAGGTTCATGGAGATCACCGAGAAGGCTCGGCTACTCACTGAACTCGCCACAAGATCGGGAGCCTGTTGGGAGTCTGCCGGAAGAAATCCGAAGGTGTATCGGAAGTCCGCCGGAAGATCACCGGAAAGCTCGCCGGAAGGAGACTCGACGTTTGCCGGTTAAAAACTTGCTTAGAACTATCTTTTAAGCTCATAGTTTGCATATAATTAGGGTTAGGATTAAGGGTTAATCCTATAACCTGGTTAGGGGCCAATTGGGCCCGAATTCGGACTGGTTTGGGCCAAGTTTGGAGCTCAACCAGTGAGCTGAAATAGTATAGGCGGTAGCACCACCAAAATAGGTGGTGGCACTGCCCAGAACTTGAGAGTTGAGCGGTGGCACCGCTGGACTGAGCGGTGGCACCGCCAGTAAATGGTCGATATGACATTGATAGGCGGTGGCACCGCCAACCTCGGAAACCCAAGAGAATTCAAAATTTGGAGCCCAAATTTGAATCCTCTTGGGGCCTATAAATACCCCTCAATTCTCACTAAAGAACACAACCTTTTGATGAGTAAGAAATTGAGATAAAGCCTTAGCAAAGTCTTTAGCAAGTCTTATTTTCAATTGCTTGAGTGTTCACCGCCTTCTGTCTCGTTGAAAATTTGTAAGAGTGTGAACCACTTGTAAAAGGTTGTAAGAGGGGTATTTGTCCTTCCCCTTCAAAGTGATTTGCTAGTGGAAGTTGAGAGCCTCATCAAAGAAGGCTTTGCAAGTAGATGTAGGTCATTTTGATCGAACAACTTTAAATTAGTGTGTTTCTTGAATGTGTGAGTTCTTACTTTCCTAAAATTATTATTTACACTACTACTAGTTTTCAGTTTTCATCTACTCAAGTTACTATAGAAATGAAATCTCCTCATATTTATGAATTCGTTTTCAAACTTATGAGTTTTAATCCGCTACACTAATTCACCCCCCCCTCTTAGTGTCGCTCCGATCCTAACATGTGGCTACGGCGACATTGACTAGGTCGAGAGGCAGCGGAGGGTCCGGCGGCTAAGGCAGCAGATGATGCTTTGTTGTTGATGTCGATGGAGGAGAGGAAGTTGTTGGCTGAGGGATGGGAGGTTGTGTACAGGTTGAAGGCTGGGAAGCGACCGGTGGTGATCGAGCGATGGCAAGGCGGCTGGGAAAAGTGGTAGCGACACTACTGGGAACAAGGGCAATCAGTGAGTTGCCCTATTTCGATCGCCGCGAGGAGGGAGGCAACCAACGGCTGCTGCAGAATGAGGGGTTAGTCAAGATGGAGGCTCTAGTTCTACGTTGCACAGATATGAAAATATAGGAAAAGGGCCCTAAGATTGTGACAAAAACTACTCACACATATTAAAGAGGTCGATCCCCTCGAAGTGATCATTCCCTTTTTTCCCATTTCTTCCATGATAAGACTCTAGGGTCTTATTAATTGGTATTAAAACAACGGTCCTTGGCGTTGTCGCTACAGTGTTGCTGTAGTTATCATCATAAAAAAAAAGAGGAGAGAGAAGGCAACCTGCACCCTTGCTTCCCTTCTCCACCACCACCACCGCTGCAAGGTGACTCCACCGCTACCGTTGTGCCCCGATAGCTCACCGCCGCTCGATCACCACTGGTCGCCTCTCAACCGTAACCCTAGCTGCCACCCCTTAGGTCGCAACCGTAGCCATTGGTTCCCTCCCTCCTCGCGGCGACTGAAACAAGGCAACTCACTGTTGAGAAATCTTGGGGGCGGCATCACATGCGCAGCGGAAGAATAAAAAACAAAATCCTCTATTTCCAAAGAGATGTTCATCGTCATGCGAAGATTAGTGCGCAAAATTCATGAAACTTAAAACTATGTATAAGATAAATTGTGTTACCTAGGGAGATTGTATATCCCTAAATCCTTGCAGATTTCTAGGAGAGGGTGAAGGAGGTCAAGCGTGCTCCTCTCTAGCAGTTATCCACACAACAAGGCTGCAATAACGCTCCTCAAAACTCCAAGCCTGCTCTAAGGTGGAGAGGGGGAGGAGAATAGGAGAGGCAAGCAAAGGCTCTAGCCTATGAACCACCAGTTCCCTCATATTTATAAAGGTCCTTTGTCAACTTAACCATAATGGATCCTGCCTTATTGAGTATTGGATCTCCATCCAACTACCCAAGCCTCTTAGATTAGTGGATCTCTATCCAGTAATCTCTTATGGGCTCTTATTGGATCTCATTCATAGGATCCAATAATTCAGGGGCTTATTGTATATCCAATAAGATAGGGGCTTCGATGGATATCTTATATCCGAACCTCTACTTATCGCAATGCCTACTATAAGTGTGTGACCCTCTAGGCCCAATATCGAGCTGGCCATGAGTTATACCTCTCAGAACTCCTTCTGGCTCAGTGAATTATTATCTCCATAATAATTTACTCGACTCATCAACTGCAGACGTACTAGGCCACTACGCCACAGTCCCTAGACGATACAGGGGAATCCAATCCATTGGACCTGTCTATCATCAGTTACTGTGTACCTATAGTCCCTCATCCATCTAATATCCCAAAGACCGTATATCGCGCATGGTGCTGTTGATAAGACCCTAAGGTCTTATCGTGGAAGAAAGGGGAGAAAAGGGAATGATAATGATCATTTCGAGGGGATCGGCCTCCTTGATCGCTTCGAGAGGATCGGCCCTCCTTGATCACTTCGAGGGGATCAGCCTCCTAGGGTTTATCCACATAGTGGAATAACACTTCATTGATTAACTGATTGATTTAAAGAAAGGGTTACATCACTATTTATAGAGTTCCACCTGGAGTCCTCCTGGACTTGGACTCTTAATAATAAATAAATAAACCTCTATCCGACTTTAACATAACTAAACAGACTCAATAAACATTATTCAAAAGCTCAGAAAAAGGGTCCTAACAGTTCCTCCCTCTTCAAATCAGCCTTGTCCTCAAGGCTGAGTAGCATAAATCTCGGGGAGCTTCTTCTCTTTCAGCATTTTAGCCATATACTATCTACAATGCATTACAACCCGTTGATCAAGTAAGTATGGTCTCCACTTTTTGATAGTGTAAGCAACAAGTTGGTCTTTCAGTGTAGTAATCGTTGCAAGAAACTTCTGGCCCTGTATAATCAATTTTATCTTTGAACCTTTGCTATCACAAGTGAAAATCCGTCCATCAATGATCTTTACTTCGAATTTGTCATAGTCTTCAATGTGGTGGGTCAATCGATCAATAGTCTCACTGTCCATAAAAGTATTAGTGCTACCAGTATCAATCAAAACTATAACAGGTTAATGTTCCAGAGTTTCACCAACTTCCATAGTTTGCGGGTTAGAGTAGTCGGCTAATGCATGCATTATATATTTGGTAGGTCCAATATCTTCATTAGAATTTATACCTTCATGATCGGAGTCCACATTCTTAGCTTTCGGTTCCTCTCCAATTGGTTCAATCAGTAGAAGTTGCCCTTGTTTACATCGGTATTCCATACTCCATTTTTCATCATAGTACAAACCCTTTGCTGATCTCTCCTTGAGTTCTTCTTGGGTTAGTCTTCGGGTGTTAAAGCTTTGGTTGGGAATAGATGGGGCAGGTGGCATACTGATCATTTGGTTATTATCACTTCTGTTTCCATGATTTTCCCTATTGATTTTTTTCTCGTGTAGATGTGCGAATGAGATCGCAGCTATCATAGTGCGGGGTTGACGAGCCTTAACTTCACATTGGATCTCTGGAATAAGCCCTTTAATAAAAGTATCCAGAAGTTGTCATTCCGACCAATCTCTAGCTTGATTTGATAATCTTTCAAACCTACTCTGATATTCTAACACTGTAGAAGTCTGACAAATTTTGGCGAGTTGTCCATCCACCTTCATATATGAGTAGATTGTGTCATAATATTGGGGCCCGTTTCCAGTATTTCCATATTTGTGTAATGTAGAACTTGAGCTTCCACCTTGTTGAAATTTACTAAGACTCCCTAGTAAGTTCTTTTTGAAATTATTAAGTATTTCTTGCAACCGATTCTCAATTCTAATTTCCAATGCTTCCATTTGTGCTTTCACTGAGTTATCGGTGACCATTTCATAGTATTGCAAATCTGTAATCTCAACTCTTATTTCTGGTGTCAAGACTAGAGCATAAATCACTGCCCTACTCGGTGCTATTGTTGTGATGCAATCGGTGGTATCACTATTGGAATGAAGGGTTGTTGCGAGGATGCGAGGATGCGAGGATGTAGCTGTAGTCACCGCATGGGAGGCAGCAATGCTTGTTGTGGTCGCTGCGTGGAGGGATCACTATTGCTGAGGGCTTGGAGGCAGCGATGGTGGTGCAGTTGGGGCAGCACCAGCAAGGGCTCGCCACTGCGATGGCTGTGACGGAGGAAGAGTTGCTGCCCTATGTTTCTGTCACTGCGTGAGATAAGAGTGCCGAGGCTGAAAGGCGATGGTTGCGACTATTGTGACCCAAGGAAGTAATCACCAAGCAGCCGGGTTGAGGCTGTGGTGATGGAAACCGACAACTGTAGCAGTGGAGGTAGAACAAGAGGGAGGTGGCGTTGGAGCGGCTAGGGTTGAGAAGAGAATCGGTGGTGCATGCGCTGTTGGGGTTGAGGCAAGACAGCGTACTTGTTGTGGTTGCTGCGTGCGCTGCTAGAGGGCGGCTATTATAGAATGAGGGGTTGGTCATTGGCCGAGAGCGACGATGGTGGTGGTTATAATCGACGACTAGGCAGTAGAGGGTGCCACTATTTTTGTTGCTGCATGGTGGTTGTGCTAGTCATAAGTGCCCAGCAAGCCAATCACGTGAGTGATGGCACGTGTGACTTGATACAGAATCTTTTTGCTTATTATATTTTGGCGTATATCACTTTATAACTATTGCATAAATGCATATATATTGTGATGTCCTTGGATTTGTGCAATGGGAATCGGATCGTGATGAGATCACGATAATGAGATCGATTCACCTTTAAACACATATCCTAAATAATCCCGGTCATAGGTTACTCGAGAGGGACATCGTGATAACCGGATAGACTGGTGTGCTGTATACCCGTCCATATGATGGATGCAGCTGGTCTCATAGCTGCTCGTGTAGGGACACTAGGGATACAGTACAGGTGCTCATTGGAGAATGAGTTCACTGATTGATCCGCTTACGGAATGCTGGATGGTTGATGATGCCTTATTGTCAGACAACGATTCCGTAGTCCTAGTGGTGTATCTGGTTCTTAGACTTGAGACACCAAGGATGTCCTGTATGAGTGCTCCACTCTTTGATACCAGACTTATAGGTTTGGCTGTTCCCAGATCTAGTACAGCTGGTCATTGGGAGTGGTAGTCGACCTTACGAGGGCTATTGAGTGTCGATAGAGGATCATCCACTCTCGGTATCATGAGAGGAATATCCCATGTGTTATTGCTCAGACAAATCCCTGGCCAGGGTCATTCGGGTTGAGAGAGAAAGAGTTCTCCGGGAGAATCCGATTAGAGCGAGACTCGAGTAGAAACCGTATGGGTCTGACAGCACCATGCTCGATATACGGTCTCTGGGATATTAGATGGATGAGGGACTATAGGTACATGGTAACTGAGGACAAACAGGTCCAATGGATTGGATTCCCCTGTATCGTCTGGGGACTACGGCGTAGTGGCCTAGTACTTCCGTAGTCGATGAGTCGAGTGAATTATTACAGAGATAATAATTCACTGAGTTAGAAGGAGTTCTGACAGGTATGACTCACGGCCAGCTCGATATTGGGCCTAGAGGGTCACACACATATGGTAGGCATTGCGATGAGTAGAAGTTCGGATATGAGATATCCGACGGAGCCCTTGTCTTATTGGATGCAGATCCAATACCCACTAGGGAAAGGACCCATTAGGGTTCTGACACGGGATCTCTATAAATAGGAGGGATTCACAGCCTCATAGGCTAGAGTCTTTGCTTGCCCTTCCTATTCTCCTCTCCCTTTCCCCTCAGAGTAGGCCTGGAGTTTTGAGGAGCGTCGTCGCAACCCTGCTGTGTGGATCACCGCTAGAGAGGAGGACGCTTGACCTCCTTCACCCTCTCCTAAGGATCTGCAAGGAAACAGGGATATACGATCTCCCTAGGTAACACAATCTCTATACGCAGTTTTGTGTTTTTTGCGGATTTTGCGCACCAATCTTCGCACGACGATGAACATCTTTTTGGGAATCGGGGATTTTTGTTTTCTTGTTCTTCCGCTGCGCATATGATGTCGCCCCCTATGATTTCCCAACAGTGGTATCAGAGCCAGGTTGTTCGTGCGAATGATTGGTTTTTGAACTGCGTGTGTTGTGTTTAGGAAGAATATTGACGTCAAAATCGTTGACGCAAAAGCAAGGAAGGGCAGCAACAGTTGCTGCCCTCGATCTGCATGCCTGCAGCCAGCCGCAGCCGCAGCCAGGCAGCATAGCGCCGGCGCATGCGCAAGCGCTGTGCCTGCAGCAGCCGGCCGGCGGTCTGCTTGCAGCAGGCTTGCGGCCGGCGGGGCTGGCAGCCTGCTCGGTAGAAGCGCCTGCGGCCACTGAGCCCGCGGGCAGAGGCGCCGCGGGGCAGCAGCGCGGGCTGAGGCACCGCAGGGCAGCGGCGCCTGTGGCCGCTGCTCCCACGGGCAAAAACCCCGCAGGGGCGGCCGCCAGCGAGACAGCACCACCTGCGGGCGCTGACTCGCGGGCAGAACCGCCCGCGGAGGCGGTGGCGCCCGCGGGGGCGCCCACCTGCAGCGGCAGCGACCCCAGCGGGCGTGCCACCTGCAGGCGAGGGCAGTGCCCTCGCCCTCGCCGCACAGGCCGCCGCCAGTAGGGTGGCGGCGGCGGCGGCGCAGCAGCAAGGGGGAGAAGGGCATTAGGGTTTTCTGGGCAAAAAGACAGTTTTGCCCCCTCGAAATTTGAGAAATTCCAGTTTCTGTCTTTTGTCCAAATTACGAAAATACCCTTAGGAATTGAGAAATTCCCTATATATCCCTGATTTCAGAAAATATTAATTAATTAAAAGGTTTAGTTGATTATTATTTTTATTATTATCTAGTAGTCCTACATGATGATGATTATTTATACATGTGATGTATGATGAGTGGACGGATGATCATGGACCGTGTGATGTGTGTACTTGTGATTATTATTATTGAGGTCTGCGAACCTCCATTATATTTCTCGTTTATTGTCGGGCCTGCGTGCCTATGATTAAGTTGTAATCACATGAGGAGGCGCAGCGGGAGCGTGGATGCCATAGCGGGACCCACGAGACGGACGATCGTGATGCATGGAGATGCATCAAGATGTCGACGGAACCGACGAAGACGAGATGGACGATCACAAGGCATGGAGATGCACCGTTGCACACATAGATCTTGATGTGAGTGATTAGGCCTACTGGCTCGGGCCTAATCATATTAGGTTGTGGTCCATGATCATCTGGTGTGATTGCTTATACACATACTAGATATATATATATATTTGCATGCGATGTAGATATATATTAAATATGCATATGTGTGACATGTCATATTAGGAGACCAAATCATAGAAACATCTCTCGATAATATTAAGTCGGTAAACGTGAGGCAATTAGATTGACCCACGTGGCCTTCCATCGTTATGAGTAGGAACCGAATCCCGGTGTAGGTTGAGTTGGTCGAGTCCCTCGAGACTCACCTATATCGCGATTCGCTATCTTGCTTACGACATAGAGATGTCACCGGTGACCTGAGGGCATGATATGCTTGGTCGAGTCCCTCGAGGGTATATCATCAAATCAGACTCATCTTGTAACGAAGGTGTTGACTTAACCGAGCATCATGGTTGGTCGAGTCCCTCGAGGCCATGGTGATTCGGAGGCCGAACAGGACGGGAATCACAAGGAGTTGTGATCGGCAAGAGTTGTCTACCTTTTAGGCTTAGTGTGATTGGTCGAGTCCCTCGAGGTTACACTAAGACGCTGATTGGATCCTGATCCCCACTAGAAGTCTGCCGGAGACTTCCGTTTCACGTGCTGAGGGTGTCGCGTGACTCGTTAGTAAAATAGTGGGAGCATATTAAGATAAAAGTCCATATCCTGATAGTTTATTTCTTGCAAAATCTGCATGTTATTCATTTTTGCTACATCTTTATTTTCAGAAAATGTCGCTTTCAAATCCCTTACGTGGCATACTTGATGTCAACCGCCTCACTGGTCCAAATTATACGGATTGGCTCCGTAACTTGAGAATTGTTCTCACAGCGGAGAAAATCGTGTACGTCCTTGATACAGTGATGCCTACGCCCGAAGAAGGGGCAAGCGAGGATGAGATCGCTCGCTACGTGAAGTACATTGATGACTCCACTCTTGCTCAGTGCTATATGTTGGGCTCTATGACTCCAGAGTTACAGAGACAACATGAAAAGATGGATGCCAGATCCATTCTTCTACATGTCCGTAAATTGTTTGATGAACAGGGAAGGACTCAACGATATGAGATATCCAAGAGCTTTTTCCGCGCTAGGATGACTGAGGGGACACCGGTTCAGAACCATGTCCTAAAGATGATTGAGTGGATAGAGAAACTCACAGGTCTAGGAATGGTCCTAGAGGATAACTTGTGTGTGGACATTGTGCTTCAGTCCCTACCAGATTCCTTTTCACAGTTCATAATGAACTTTAATATGAACAAGCTTGAGGTGACTCTCCCAGAGCTCCTCAATATGTTGAGGGAGGCAGAGAGTACTATTAAGAAAGAGAAGCCAGTTCTCTACACTGGTGAGACCAGAAAGAAAAGGAAAGCAGAAAGGTCCCTTAAGAAGGGAAAGGGCAAGGGCAAACAAGGTAAAGCAAAGGTTGCTAAGAAAGACCCAACAAAGGACAAAGGCCAGTGCTTCCACTGTGGTAAAGATGGGCACTGGAAGAGAAACTGCAAAGAGTACCTTGCAGAAAGGGCGAAACAAAAGCTTGATGAAGCTTCAGGTACATTCATGATCAGTCTCCATTTGTCAGACTCTTATGATAACACATGGGTATTAGATACCGGTAGTACTTATCATATATGCAATTCGTTGCAGGTTCTGGCAAGGCCTAGGAGACTAGAGAGAGGCGAGATGGACCTCAAGATGGGTAATGGAGCAAAAGTTGCTGTATTAGCTGTTGGCGAGGTCGCCCTACATCTGCCTAGTGGAGCTTTTATTGCATTAGATGCATGTTATTTTGTTCCTTCTATTATCAAAAACATTATCTCCATTTCATGTTTAACAGTTAGTGGATATAAATTTGTTTTTGAGAACAATGGTTGTTCGATATTATTAGATGATAAGATCATCACGAAAGGAACATTGCATAATGGTTTATTTATGTTAGACACCACTCCACATATCATGAATATAAATGTGTCCAAAAGGAAACGAGATGAGTTGAACAGTGCATACCTGTGGCATAGTAGGCTAGGTCACATCCATGAAAGAAGGATTCAAAAGTTGCTAAATGATGGATATCTAGATCCATTCGACTATGTGTCATATGCAACTTGTGAGCCTTGCATTCGTGGAAAACTGACCAACTCTCCATTTAGTGGACTGGAGAGAGAGCCACTGAGTTGTTGGAACTCATACATAGTGATGTATGTGGACCCATGTCAACTCATGCCATTGGAGGTTACTCCTATTTCATTACATTTACTGATGATTTCTCAAGGTATGGATATGTGTACTTAATGAAGTACAAGTCCGAGGCCTTTGAGAAATTCAGAGAGTATAAGAATGAGGTGGAGAACCAGACTGGAAAGAGTATCAAAACTCTTCGATCAGATCGAGAAGGTGAGTACTTAAGTACAGAGTTTACTCACTTCCTCAAGGACCATGGGATATTATCCCAATGGACACCTCCTTATACACCTCAGCTCAATGGTGTCTCTGAAAGGAGAAATCGTACATTATTAGATATGGTACGGTCCATGATGAGTTTCGCTGACCTACCCATCTCATTCTGGGGATATGCCCTAGAAACCGCAGCTTACCTTCTGAACAGAGTTCCAACTAAGTCGGTAGTGTCTACACCATATGAGATATGGAAAGGGAAGAAGCCTGATCTTAAAGTAGTTAAGATTTGGGGCTGCTCTGCCAATGTTAAAAGACATAACCCCGATAAGTTAGAATCAAGGACAGGGCGATGTAAATTTGTGGGATACCCCAAGGAAACTTGTGGGTATTACTTCTATCATCTCGAGGACCAAAAGGTCTTTGTAGCTAAGAGAGCAGTGTTCCTTGAGAAGGAACACATTCTTGACGGAGACAGTGGGAGAATGATAGAATTGAGCGAGGTTGGAGAACCAAGCTCAAGCACCACTCTACAGCCCGAGTCTGTTCAGGTATCTAATACACAAGTTTCAACTTTACGCAGGTCTGATAGAGTATCCCATCCTCCTGAGAGATATGTGGGACATATTAGAGCAGAGGATGTAGAGGATATTGATCCTCAGACCTACGAGGAGGCTATTATGAGTATAGACTCCGGGAAGTGGAAAGAAGCCATGAATTCTGAGATGGATTCTATGTACTCCAATAAGGTTTGGAACCTAGTTGATGCACCCGAAGGTATTGTACCCATCGGTTGCAAGTGGATCTTTAAGAAAAAGATCGGAGTAGATGGAAAGGTAGAGACCTATAAAGCAAGGCTAGTGGCTAGGGGGTATCGTCAAAGGCAAGGTGTTGACTACGACGAAACTTTCTCACCCGTAGCAATGCTAAAATCCATCAGAATTCTATTGGCTATTGCAGCACACTATGATTATGAGATCTGGCAGATGGATGTGAAAACCGCATTCCTCAACGGGAACCTGGAGGAGGAGGTGTATATGATGCAACCTGAGGGATTCGTGTCCAAAAACTGCCCAGATAAGGTGTGTAGGTTGCTTAGATCCATTTATGGACTAAAGCAAGCTTCCCGAAGTTGGAACATAAGATTTGATGAGGCAATCAGATCTTATGACTTCGTTAAGAACGAAGATGAGCCTTGTGTATACAGAAAGGTAAGTGGGAGCGCTATTAGCTTTTTGGTGTTATATGTGGATGACATCCTCATCATTGGGAATGACATAGGAATGCTATCCACAATAAAGGCTTGGTTATCTAGACACTTCTCCATGAAGGACTTAGGAGAAGCATCTTATATCTTGGGGATTAGAATCTATAGAGATAGATCCAAAAGGATGCTTGGCTTGTCCCAGTCCAGGTACATAGAAACTATTGTCAAAAGGTTTGGCATGGAAAATTCCAAAAGAGGTCTCATACCGATGAGACATGGGATATCGCTTTCTACGAGTATGTCCCCAAAGACTCCAGAAGAAAGGGCGAACATGGATATGATACCTTATGCCTCAGCAATAGGGTCTATCATGTATGCCATGCTATGTACTAGGCCTGATATAGCGCATGCTCTGAGTGTCACGAGCAGGTATCAGGCGGATCCAGGC
This sequence comes from Musa acuminata AAA Group, assembly GCF_036884655.1. NCBI lineage: Eukaryota > Viridiplantae > Streptophyta > Magnoliopsida > Zingiberales > Musaceae > Musa > Musa acuminata. The sequence continues at coordinate 29,395,442 of NC_088346.1, forward strand.
TTGGAGCACTGGAAAGCAGTAAAGTGTATCCTTAAGTACTTGAGAAGGACTAAGGATCTTTTACTAGTATATGGAGGTAATAGCCTTAAGGTTGAAGGCTACACTGACTCAAGTTTTCAGTCTGATGTCGATGATAGCAAGTCGAATTCAGGGTATGTGTACACCTTGAATGGAGGAGCAGTGTGCTGGAAGAGTTCCAAGCAAGATACCACTGCTGACTCGACCACAGAGGCGGAGTACATTGCTGCATCAGATGCAGCAAAGGAGGGAGTCTGGTTGAAGAAGTTCATCACAGATTTGGGAGTCGTGCCGGATAGTGAGGAGCCGATTTCCCTATATTGCGACAACAACGGGGCAATTGCTCAAGCGAAGGAACCTAGGTCTCATCAGAAATCTAAGCATGTTCTGAGGAGGTTCCACCTTATCAGTGAGATCGTGACCCGAGGAGATGTAGCAGTGGAAAGAGTTCCATCCGAAGATAACATTGCAGATCCACTAACAAAGCCATTGTCTCAGATTGTCTTTGAGCGTCACAGGGGTCTGATGGGGATCAGACACATAGGTGATTGGCTTTAGGTCAAGTGGGAGATTGCTAGTCATAAGTGCCCAGCAAGCCAATCACGTGAGTGATGGCACGTGTGACTTGATACAGAATCTTTTTGCTTATTATATTTTGGCGTATATCACTTTATAACTATTGCATAAATGCATATATATTGTGATGTCCTTGGATTTGTGCAATGGGAATCGGATCGTGATGAGATCATGATAATGAGATCGATTCACCTTTAAACACATATCCTAAATAATCCCGGTCATAGGTTTCTCGAGAGGGACATCGTGATAACCGGATAGACTGGTGTGCTGTATACCCGTCCATATAATGGATGCAGCTGGTCTCATAGCTGCTCGTGTAGGGACACTAGGGATACAGTACAGGTGCTCATTGGAGAATGAGTTCACTGATTGATCCGCTTACGGAATGCTGGATGGTTGATGATGCCTTATTGTCAGACAACGATTCCGTAGTCCTAGTGGTGTATCTGGTTCTTAGACTTGAGACACCAAGGATGTCCTGTATGAGTGCTCCACTCTTTGATACCAGACTTATAGGTTTGGCTGTTCCCAGATCTAGTACAGCTGGTCATTGGGAGTGGTAGTCGACCTTACGAGGGCTATTGAGTGTCGATAGAGGATCATCCACTCTCGGTATCATGAGAGGAATATCCCATGTGTTATTGCTCAGACAAATCCCTGGCCAGGGTCATTCGGGTTGAGAGAGAAAGAGTTCTCCGGGAGAATCCGATTAGAGCGAGACTCGAGTAGAAACCGTATGGGTCTGACAGCACCATGCTCGATATACGGTCTCTGGGATATTAGATGGATGAGGGACTATAGGTACATGGTAACTGAGGACAGACAGGTCCAATGGATTGGATTCCCCTGTATCGTCTGGGGACTACGGCGTAGTGGCCTAGTACTTCCGTAGTCGATGAGTCGAGTGAATTATTACAGAGATAATAATTCACTGAGTTAGAAGGAGTTCTGACAGGTATGACTCACGGCCAGCTCGATATTGGGCCTAGAGGGTCACACACATATGGTAGGCATTGCGATGAGTAGAAGTTCGGATATGAGATATCCGACGGAGCCCTTGTCTTATTGGATGCAGATCCAATACCCACTAGGGAAAGGACCCATTAGGGTTCTGACACGGGATCTCTATAAATAGGAGGGATTCACAGCCTCATAGGCTAGAGTCTTTGCTTGCCCTTCCTATTCTCCTCTCCCTTTCCCCTCAGAGTAGGCCTGGAGTTTTGAGGAGCGTCGTCGCAACCCTGCTGTGTGGATCACCGCTAGAGAGGAGGACGCTTGACCTCCTTCACCCTCTCCTAAGGATCTGCAAGGAAACAGGGATATACGATCTTCCTAGGTAACACAATCTCTATACGCAGTTTTGTGTTTTTTGCGGATTTTGCGCACCAATCTTCGCACGACGATGAACATCTTTTTGGGAATCGGGGATTTTTGTTTTCTTGTTCTTCCGCTGCGCATATGATGTCGCCCCCTATGATTTCCCAACAGGTTGCTGCATACTCTATTTTTGTTGCACAACCGAAGGAATTGGCCAGAAGGATCATGAGCTGTTGAGGAGAAGGCTGCAGTGGCTGGTAGCAGCGGTGGTCACTGGCCAGAATGCAGCGTTGGTAGTGGAGAAGGAGGCAGCGAGGGTCGCGGCCGGGATCGACGGGGGCTGCAGCAACAGAGGAAGCTCTGTTTCTGCAACCGTTGCATCGAGGGCTGCAACAATCAGCAGCTGCTGTCACGCCCCTCAAAAATATCCATGATATTAAAATTCAAGAAAACCAATCCAGGATCTAAACACACATTTGAGGACACTGAAAAACATTCTATCAAATTCACATCTATAAAACCTATGCAATTCATAAATATACAACACATCGCTCGATGATTCATAAAATCTGAACCCAACTCACCAAAATAATAACCACAACATAAATTCACAAATTTATAAACCCTGTGCAGTTCATAAACATATAACACATCGCTCGATGATTCATAAAATCTGAACCCAACTCACCAAAATAATAACCACAACATAAATTCACAAGTGTTTTCATTTCATTACACGAATTAATCTTAACATTCTAGAATCTTAAACATGAGAGGTCCTTTAAACTTATACAAAATCCATAAGTTTAGATTCATCGTCAACGTTTCATTAGATGCAGCGTGTGCTTATACAACAAAAACATATATACTAATAAAGATCTGCCCAAAATCTTTTAGCTTTCCACTGCCTCAGCCCAATCTTAACATTTAAGCAAGCGACGAGCTATCCTGAAAAATTTATACAACAACGAGGTGAGCATATAAAGCTCAGCAAGTGACTAACATATCCATGTCAAAAGAGGACAATTTCCAAAGAGATAAAGTTTCAAAATGCAAGACAGAATATAAGAATTCATAGACGTAATATCATTAGGTGCAGAATCACAATTGTCATTACAATCATACATATTTGGTTTATAACAGATGGGGCATAGAGTAATTGGAGCATATCAACAACGAATGAAACGTTTCGGAGCATATCAATAACAAATAAAACATTTCGGAGCTTATCAATGATGTATGAAATGTTCCGGAGCATATCACTGGCGTATGGAACATTTCGAAGCATATCAACAATGAATGAAACATTTTGGAGCTTATCAATGGTGTATGAAATGTTTCGGAGCACATCAACGGCATATGGAACATTTCGAAGCATATCAACAATGAATGAAACATTTCGGAGCTTATCAATGGCGTATGAAATGTTCCGGAGCATATCAACGGCATATAGAACATTTCGAAGCATAACAACAATGAATGAAACATTTCGGAGCTTATCAATGGCGTATGAAATGTTTTGGAGCATATCAACGGTGTATGGAACATTTCGGAGCATATCAATAACAAATACCAAACAGAAGCTCAAACGTCGTCTTTGACGTTGCATTCATATCATTCTTATCCAAAGCATGTACAAAAACACATAACCAAAGCTCTGGATATCATATCAAACATACAGAAGGTGTAGTAGGACCACAGACAGAATGTGATTCATCCATTTCTGAATGACCACCAGACAAAAGTCTCTCACATCTGGGAGCTCCATCCACCCACATCTAGGTGAAGTTAGAGGGGGCCGGCAGAACATCGTAGGCTCTATGCATAACTCTCTTTACCATTTCTGGCAAAGGTTCACATTATCCCACAACACCAGAGTACAAAAGGGCAGTATGAATAATAAATAGCATATATCGGAAGCACACGTAGAACAACAAAACGTACATGTGCCTTTACGAGTCAATACGATGCAAGCAACAATCTCTCACAAATGTATTCAGATTTGGAAGGAATTGAAAGCAAGGGCACATATGGAATCCAAGCAATCACATACAACTCAATTCAAATAAGAAGGTTAGAGGAATTCAATATCCAAAGGAATGAAACTAGAATAGACACATATCGAAAGCAAATGTGGAACAATGGGATATACATGTGCCTATATGTGTCAATGCGATATAACATAAACATTACACAAAAGGATTCAAGAATGTGAATAATTTACAGACAAGATCAAACCAGAATTCAAGCACCAACATAAGCCTCAATTGAGTGAAAGGGACCGAATGGAATCTATTTCCAAACGAATGAAACAGAATACGTGAAATCGACCAAAGCTCGATTTCTGACAGAATTCAAGAGGCACATTGAACAAATACTTCAGATTATTAATTATGCTCCAATACCCTCAAGAAGGCTATTGTCAAAAGATATACCAATCTATTTTCTATTGAAACAAGTTTCGTACAAATCATGGCTTCCAACAAGGAGTTACCTTTGATTTGGTAACACAAGGTCAAAAACAAAATCACTGTTTTGCAAAATTCATAGGGTCGGATGCAACAGATAATAGGGTAGGCATTTAAATTCCAAAATTTTCAATATATATATCAAAAGAAAGGTCTACAAGTCTAGTTTCGAACGAAATCAGTTTGGTACAAATCAGAATTTCCAACAGGGACTTATAGGTATTTTAGTATCGAAAGGTCAGAAATTTTGATCCATGTTCTGCAGCATCTATAGGCTCATTTGAAACAGACGTTTGGGTAAGTATTCGATGTCCAAAATCCACAAAATCAGTGTCAAAAGAAATACATAAGAGTCTATTTTCAAACAAGCTAGGTCCTGCTTGAATCCACATTTGGTGCTAAAAATAATAACTGAAATAGTGTATAGGGGTCAGTTTACCGAAAATATTTCAGATCATTGGTTTTATGTCCAAAGAGAGAAATATCAGGTTCTAAGCATAAATCTTTCAGAATCAATATAGGAACATAGACTAATACTTATGTAGGATGGGGTTAGAACACTTGCCTTTGAGAATTTTGACCCTAAATGAGAAGATTTGAGCAAGAACCTCAAAGCCCCAATTTTTTTTTTTTCTTCTTCTTTCCCCTTTTTCTTCTCTTCTTCTTTCTTTCTTTCTCCTGTGCTTCCACGTAGCTGCCTTCTCTGGTTTCTTATGAACGAAGGCAGGGAGGCTTAAATGGTGGGATTTGTATTTTTATGCATTTTACAGTTTAGTCCTTGTGTTTATTATATTTATGATTAGGTCCTCAGGGTTTACATATAGGTCCTCAGATTTTTTTTTAACAAATCCTCCAACTCTTATGAATAAGTTCTCAGATTCATACTTTGACTTTTTATCAAATTTAAAATAGATACTTATACGAAAATTCAGAAATGAGGGATGTTACAACTACGGCTGCGACCTAGGGGATGGGGCATGGCGACGGTTGCGGCTAGGAGGCGGGTGGCGGTGATCGAGCGATCGGGAAGCAGCGGCGACGGTGGAGAAAAAGGCAGCGAGCATCGTCACTAGCCGGGAAGTTGCGATGCTGGAGATGGGAAACATAGTGCTTTGTTTCTATCGCACCATAGCTGGAGCTGCTAGCGAGGCTGGCAATGACGGTGCAGCAGTGAAGAAGGAGGCAGCAGTGGTGGCGCGATTGGAAGCAGCGTCCCCAACGATCGCTAACGAGGGGAGGTGGAGCGGCTACGGTTGCGACCCAAGGGGAGGCGGGCGGCGGTAGTAGGGCCGTGATGGACACTGGCAACGTCGTCTCCAGGCCGGGGAACAGCGGCGGCAGTGGTTGCCGGCCGGGAAGCAGCGGCGTCGGTGGAGAAGGCAGTGGTGGTCGGTGGCCGGAAGTAGAGTTTCCTTCTCGCGGTGGTGGTCAATGGCCGTCGGCTTCAACCTTTCTCAAACGATCTCTTTCTCTTTCTTTTTTCTTTTCCTTTTTTTTTTTTATAGCTATGGCAATACTGCAATGAGAACGATAAGGATCGCCGCTATAATACCAAATGATAAGTTCCTAAGGTCTTATCATGGAAGAAAGGGGAGAAAAGGGAATGATAATGATCACTTCGAGGGGATCGGCCTCCTTGATCGCTTTGAGGGGATCGGCCCTCCTTGATCACTTCGAGGGGATCGACCTCCTAGGGTTTGTCCACAGAGTGGAATAATATTTCATTGATTAACTGATTGATTTAAAAAAAGGGTTACATCACTATTTATAGAGTTCCACCTAGAGTCCACTTGGACTTGGACTCTTAATAATAAATAAATATTAAATAAACCTCTATCCGACTCTAACTGAACTAAACATACTCAATAAACAACTGGACTAAACAAACTCAATAAACATTACTCAAAAGCTCAAAAAAAGGGTCCTAACCGTTATCAGACCCATACGGTTTCTACTCGAGTCTTGCTCTAATCGGATTCTCCCGGAGAACTCTTTCTCTCTCAATCCGAATGACCCTGGCCAGGGATTTGTCTGAGCAAGAAAACATGGGACATTCCTCTCATGACACAAAGAGTAGATGATCCTCTATCGACACTCAATAGCCCTCGTAAGGTTGACTACCACTCCTGAAGGCCAACTATGCTAGATTTGGGACATTAAAACCTATAAGTCCGATATCAAAGAGTGGAGCACTCATATAGGACATCCTTGGTGTCTCAAGTCTAAGGACCAGATACACCAATGGGACCATAGAATTGCTATCTGATAATAAGGAATCATCAACCATCCAACATTCCGTAAGCAAATCAATCAGTGAACTCATTCCCTAATGAGCACCTGTATTGTATCCCAAGTGTCCCCACATGAGTAGTTATGAGATTAGCTATATCTATCATATGGATGGGTATATAACACACTAGTCTATCCGGTTATCTCAATGTCCCTCTTGAGTAACCTATGACCGGGATTATTTAGGATCTATGTTTAAAGGCGAATCGGTCTCATTATCATGATCTCATCACTACATCACTATATATATATATATATATATATATATATATATATATATATATATATATATATATATATATATATATATATATATATTAATGATAAAATCAATTGATAGTATTTATGATTTGATCTGCGTTTTAAGTGAAGTATGATGCTTCGATAAGGGAGAGACATTTAAAGCAAGAAGAATCATGTTGGGCTGGAGAAACATGTCAGAAGATTGGACATCGTGCTGGAGGATCGGTCGACGTATCGATAGAAGGCTTTGGGCCATGGATTCGGGCATCGGGCCAAGAAGAGCGGATATTACGCCAAGGATATGAGAGTTACGGAGGTCAACTGACCGATTGGGCAATAGGTCGCAAGAGAGGACGATACGCCGAAGAATCGGACGAAGCGTTGATGGACCAATGACATGCCGGACAATAGGATTCATGCTTAGTATTAATTGTCTAGATCGAAGCATATTTTTACATATGTAGGATTAACTACGATAGCAAGGCATAAAGTAAAATAAAGTCCTGGAGTTAAGAACGTGATTTAATTGGGAGTTCGAGAGTTCGTCGGAAGTCCAAACGTTCATCGGAAGTTCTGTCAGAATTGATTGAGAAGTCCCAGAGCTTGCCAAAGAAGCTCATCGGAACTTACTAAGAAAATCATAATGAAGTCCAGGAGCTTGCCGAGAGTCCACTGGAACATTGCCGAGAGATCGTCGAAAGTTCGCCAGAAGAAACCTGGACTTACAGACCTTGTTTAGCTTAGTAAATGTCTTAAAATTCAAAGTTAGTATATAATAGGGATTAGAATTGGGTTAACCCAATTAGGGGAAAGTTGGGCCAAGTTTGGGCTGTGTTGGGCTAAAAGAAAGGCCCAAACAGTGACCAAACATGTGAAACCACTTGATTTATATTTATGATTTAATCTGCGTTTTGAGTAACGCAGGATGTTTCGATCAGGATGAGACAATTAAAGCAGGAAAATCATTTTGTGCCGGAGGAACATGTCAGAAGATTGGATAACGGGCCGGTGGATCGGTCGATGTATCGACAGAAGGCTTCGGGCTGTGGACTCGGGCATCGGGCCAAAAAGAGCGGGTATTGTGCCAAGGATATCGGAGTTGCGGAGTCAATTGGCCGATTGGGCAATAGGCTGCAGGAGAGGACGATGCACCGAAGAATCGGACGAAGCGTCGAGGGACCAATGACAGGCCGGACAACTTGGTTAATTGCCTAGGATTAATTGTCTCGATCGAAGTTTTGTTTTAAGTGTGCAGGATTAACTACGATGGAAGAAAGACATGCAGCAGGAGTTGCGCCGGAGTCAAGACAATGATCACGTTGGGAGTTCGAGAGTTCAACGGAAGTTCGGACAGTCGTCAGAGGTTTTGCGGGAACAAATCCGAGAAGTCCATGAGCTTGCCAAAGAAGCTCGTCGGAACTCACCAAGTGGATCGTCGCAAGTCCAGGAGTTTGCCGGAAGTCCGTAGGAGCATCACCGAGGGTTCATCGGATGATCGACGGAAGTTCGTCGGAAGCTTGCCGGAAGAAGCGATTGACGCATCGGAGCAAGTTGCAGTAAATGGCTTAGGAAATATCGTAGTTAGCACAATGATTAAGTTGGAAATGGGAGGTGATCCCATTAACTTAATCTTGGGGCAATTGGGCCTCTGAAAAACCAAAATTGGGCCAATTGGATCAACCTATTCGGACCCTGATTTCTGCCAGGAGGTGCAACCGCCCAAGCCAGGTGGTGGCACCGCCTGGGCTAAGTCTCCGAGCGAGACTGGGCGGTGCAACCGCTCCAGTCAGGAGGTGCAACCGCTTGATTTCGAAATTCCGGGAATTGACAGTTTTGAGCTCCAAATTTGAACTAGGTTGGGGCCAATAAATACCCCTCCCATTCAGCACTGAAAGGGCACAAAATACATACACCGAAATCTTGATCTTGTTCTATGATTTTTAGAGCTCATAATTGTTGTAAAGGTCAAAAGTTCTTCTCCCTCTTTTCTTCCAAGTTCTGAGCTGTACAGAGAGGAGAGAAAATTCTATAAGGGTTGTCTCCTAAGCCCATCAAAAGGAGTGAAACTGTAAAAGGGTGGTTAGCCTTCGCCTATTGAAGGAAGGCCTCTAGTTGACGTCGGTGACCTCGTCGGTGGAGGAAGCCAAAAGTGGAGTAGGTCAAGATTGACCGAACCATTCTAAATCTTGTTTTGTATTTATTTTGAGCATATTATCTTTACTGCAAACCTCCTCTAAAGCTTACTGCTTTCTGCGCATATACGATCGGGTTTCAAGCTTTGCACTTTCCGAATCAGCGTTTAGACGTAAATCTATTTTTTCATACGATCATCATATTTTAGTTTACGTTTACATTTTGATTTCTATCATAATTGCAAACTACCTTTATATCCTTGCTTAAACTGCATCTCGCCTAATCAAGTGATTTACGAATCAGCATTTAGAAGTAAATCAGTTTCTTTGTATGAACGTCGTATTTCAGTTTGCGCTTATATTTTAGTTTTCATCATAACTGCAAACTGCCTTCATAGATTGACTTTAACGTCATCTCGCTTGATTTTAAGTTAAAGTAATCTTAGAATCGGCTTTCATACCGAAATCGTTTTTATCGTTCGAACGTTTTTTTATCGTTGAAAGATTTTCGCTGCACTAATTCACCCCCCCCCCCCCTCTTAGTGCTCTTGATCCTAACGGATTGGACTAATACACCCGAGAGAAATGGCTCTTCATGGCTTTCAAGAGGGCTTATCGGTCTTTCGTCCACCGTTGTTTAACGGATTGGACTACACTTATTGGAAAACTCGAATGAGAGTTTTCTTGATTTCTATGAATTTGTAATTATGGAATATCGTTGAAAACAGTTTTCAACTTCCCTCTAAACCGATGAACGAATGGTCGGATTTGGAGAGGAAGTATTTTTCTTTAAACGCAAAGGCTATGAATGCCTTATTTTGTGCTTTGGACAAAAATGAGTTCAATCGGATTTCTACGCGCGAAACGACTTTTGACATTTGGCGAACACTTGAAATCACGCACGAGGGAACTAGTAGAGTCAAAGACTCGAAAGTTAACATTTTATTGCATGATTTTGAGCTTTTTCGAATGCAACCAAGCGAGACTATAGGCGACATATACACCCGTTTCACGGATGTCATCAATAGTTTAAGAGCTCTTGGAAAATGTTTTTCGGATTTTGAACTCGTAAATAAGATTTTGCATTCTCTTTCTAAGAAGTGGGATTCAAAAGTAACTGCAATACAAGAAGCTAAAAACCTAAACAACTTACCACTTGAAGAACTAATTGGTTCGTTGATGACATATGAAATGGTGCATAATGCACATGATGAACATGATGAACAAAATCACCTTCCAAAGAACAGGAAGGATTTGGAACTCCGGACAAATGAATACCACTTGAGCGATGACTCAAGTGATGAGGACAATGATGAACTTGAACTTCGAACACTAAATCTTAATTAGTTTATTAAACAAAAATCTAAAATAAACTATAAACTTGAACGAAGGAAGAGGCCAAAGAAGAAGAACACAAAGTGGGATGAATCGAGCTCCTCCGAAACGAGGAGAAAATCAAGAAAGGCAAGGTGGCAAACTACGCCTTAATCACTTTCAATAATGAGGTAATCAAAATCCCCCTAATTTATTTTGAAATTACTTGATGCTTTCATGATGTATTTTATCTTTTAGCTTAGAATTAATTTTCTTAAAAATTACATGTTTAAAAAAATAAAATTATGATCCTGCTAAGTAATTTTGAAAATGATAATATTGCATATTTTATGATAAACAAATAAAATGATCTTGATTGAAAATATGAAATCATGGTTAAGAAGTAATAATGTGTATTACATTGATTTCCATTGTTATTTCTCGATTTTGATTAAAAATCATGTTTGATTTGAAGAAATGCATAATGATGAAATTAAATATTTTGATTAACAATTTTATGCATGAGATTTTAAGCTGATGATAAGCATGTGTTATTTTCATGAGTGTATTTGAAAAACTATGGCAAAAATATGCTCGAATGCATGAACTTGTTAAGATTATTTTTCGGACTTTCTTGATTCAATGTTCAAATCACTTAATTGCCATGATGATTTTACACTATTACATGCCTTAATAACATGTTGGAAATTATGTGTTTTGGATATATAAATTTTTATGATCATGAGCATGGTTTATCTTCATGATTGAACTTGAAAATCTATAGCAAAATCTTGTCGGAATGCATGAAAGTGTTAATTTCATTTTCGGATTCGTTTAACAATTGGTATTCTAACAATCGGATTTTCTCATACACTTATTATATGAAAAATATTTTTCTGAAATGGATTTGATGAAATGATTCCTGCTTATAAATTCCATCTTGAAATATGAATGATAGTGTTTTTACTTGCAAAGATTTGTTTCACATACATATCTCCTATGATTCATGTGTAGAGAAAGAATTTATAAATCATAATACAATGAGATTTCTTATGCAAAAATAAAGTGCTTTTGTGATTCTTTGCTAAAGAAAATAATTATTAAAATCATGATCTTGATAATTATAACATGAAGCTCTTTATAAATCAAGATCATTCATTATGCTCCCTACATTTATCAAAAAGGAATTCTTCAAATGAAGTGTAACTTGTCTTTTGATTTATCAGAATTCAATGAAGTGTCATTTTGATATCTTGATACTTGGAATATTTTAAAATGTGATCTTGATAAGAATGTTTCAAGTTGCTCTTTGTGCTATATCTTTTCAAATGAATCATGAGCCTTGATATCATATAACCAGATTTCTTTGCCTTGTATGTCTTGTGTGATGATTGTACATCAATTTGCTTTATTATGAATTATATGAATCTTGATCGTGAACTTGTTAAGAAGAATTTTAATGAACCATGAATCATGTCTTTGGTATTCACGAATTGATCCTAACAATTGATCCTCATTGATATCTTTCATTGATATGATAAATTATCATCTCATGATATATCACATAATTATATCATGCTTTACGATTGTATCATGTGATCTTTGCTGAATTTTCACATTGATATTCTTCATGACATGATTTCTTTGCATTGTTGTCTTGTATGCTTCATGTGATAATATGAATACATGAAACACTTATGATATGATTTTTATGCAATTCCTTGTATTCATGAAATGTTTATCTCATCACCTAATAATTCTTCTTAATATTCCTTTTGTGATGATAAGAATACATGAAATATTCATTAATTTGTTTTGATGTATACAAATAAGAAGTTTCGATCATGCATGATTGGATGTAATGAATTTTGACATTTAGATACCATCATTTGAATAGCTATGATCATGTTGCCAAAATGATATATCATGAATGATTGAATATCATGTTTGATATGCTCATAATGATGATTGATTTTTCGGTATCGTGCATAAAAAATGAAATGTTAATGAATTTGTGCATTAAAACTATAATGATGCACAAATAAGAATGATTACTTACCTTTGTCATGATTTAGAAATTGATGTAAAGGGTTTTTCCCTTCTTTTTGACAATGACAAAGGGGGAGATAGATTGCTAGCACAATTCAAGAAAAAGGCAAAAATTACAAAAGAGAAGAAATTGCTATCTTGAACATCACCGATAATTGCTAGCTTGAAATGTCAAGAAAATGCAAAAACTTGTTTATTTTCTTGCACATCTAAAGAGAAGATGCAAATGTAACACTTGCCAAATTGTTTGCTTGCCTCATGTAAAACATTATCTCTTGCTAGTTTGGCATTTTTCTAGCTTGCACTTTGCAAAGAAAGCAAAAATGACACTTTTCAAAAGAGAAGAAAGAGCTTGTTATCTTGAACATCACAAGCTTGCCAAACAAAAATTGCAAAAGTGCTATCTTGCCTATCTCAAGAAGCAAAACTTGCATATCGTAAAAATTGCTAGCTTGTAGTATAAAGAGAAGCAAATAGTTGCTATCTCAAGAAAATTAAACATGCTAAACTTACACCTTGCAATGGAAGCAAAATTGCGAGCTCAAACATTGCAAAGGAAGCAAAAATTTGCTAGCTTGCAACTTGCATATTTCAAGAAGCGAGAGTTGCCTTCTTGAACATCTCTAAATTGCTAACCTGCAATTTCTAAAATGTTGTAACATTGCTTGCTTGCATGTTCAAAAAGTGCTATCTTGTATGCTGTAAAACTTGCATATCTAAAACTTAATAGCTTGAATGTTCTAAGCATGATGTAACATTTGCTGAATTTTCTGGCTTTAAAATTGCATGATGATAAAACTGGATATTATGTTTTTCATGCAATAAGTTAAACTAATATTCCAAACACAAGAATAGTTGGACTTGTCCTTTTTGTTGATGACAAAGGGGGAGAAGTATGATGTTATGCATAAGTTTATGCATAAGTTCATGATGACGTGTTGCAAGTATTCATGATGAATATTGCAATGACTTGAATTCAGTTTGAATTCAAGGTTCTATCAATATGGCATATTGATAGGGGGAGTTTGTTTAAACTCCAGGAGTTAAGTTTAACTCCGTCATCAAGTGGTTATCATCATCAAAAAGGGGGAGATTGTTAAATCTCGTATTTTGATGATGAAACTACTTGATATATGTTTATGATTTAATCTGCATTTTGAGTAACGCAGGATGCTTCGATCAGGATGAGATAATTAAAGCAGGAAAATCATGTTGTGCCGGAGGAACATGTCAAACGATGGGACGACGGGCCGGTGGATCGGTCGACGTATCGACAGAAGGCTTCGGGCCGTGGACTCGGGCATCGGGCCAAAAAGAGCGAGTATTATGCCAAGGATATTAGAGTTGCGGAGTCTGTTAGGATCGAGAGCACTAAGAGGGGGGGGGGTGAATTAGTGCAGCGAAAAACTTTCTGCAATTAAAATCGAAAGTTGCGTTCGAACGATAAAAACAACTTCTGTATGAAAGTTGATACTAATCAAGGTTAAAGTCAAACTAAGCAGGCAGTTTATAGCTATGATGAAAACCAGAATATCGGCGCAAATTGAAATCCGACGTTCGTACGAAGAAACTGATTTACGTCTAAATACTGATTCATAAATCACTTGATTATATAAGACGCAGTTTAAGCAGGAGTATAAAGGCAGTGTGCAGTATTGGTAAAGCTCAAAACGTAAATGCAATATGCAATATGATGATCATACGAAAAAGCAGATTTACGTCTAAATGCAGATTTACGTCAAAACACAGATTTATGTCTAAACGCAGATTTACATCTAAACGTTGAAACTTATTTGTAAAATCGTAGAGGGCAGTAGCTATTGAGAAGTTTGCAGTGAAGGTAAAATGTTCAAAGGAAATGCAAACCGAGATTTAGAGTGGTTCGATCAATCTTGACCTACTCCACTTTTGGCTTCTTCCACCGATGAGGTTACCGACGTCAACTAGAGGCCTTCCTTCAATAGGCGAAGGCAAACCACCTTCTTATAGATTCACTCATTTTGACGGGCTTAGGAGACAACCCTTACATAAGTTTTCTCTCCTCTCTTTATAACTCAAACTTTGAAGAATAGAAAGAGGAGAACTAGCAGTTTTGAGCTCTAAGAACCACAGAAAGATAGCAAGATTTCGAGTGTGTGTTCTGTGCTTTCAGTGCTGAATGGGTGGGGTATTTATAGGCCCCAACCCAGTTCAAATTTGGAGCTCAAATCTGTCAATTCCCGGAATTCCGGGATCAAGCGGTTGCACCTCCTGACTGGGGCGGTTGCACCGCCTGACTAGGGTGGTTGCACCGCCTGGCAGAGCTCGAAGACTGAGCCTCTGGGCGGTGCCACCTCTGTCAGGGGCGGTTGCACCTCTCTGCCAGAGCTCGAAGACCGAGCTTAAGCGGTTGCACCGCCTGACTAGGGAGGTTGCACCGCCTTGTAGAGCTCGAAACTTGAGCTCTGGCGGTGCTACCTCTTGACAGAAGAGGTTGCACCGCCCAGTCTCGCTCGGAGATTGAGCCCGGGGTAGTGCCACCTCTTGGCTGGGGCGGTTGGACCGCCCAGTCTCGCTGGGAGACATAGCCTGGGCGGTGCTACCTCCTGGCTTGGGCGGTTGCACCTCCCACAGCAATTTGATTCTTTCAGGGGCCCAATTGCCCCAAGATTAAGCTAATGGGATCACCTCCCATTTCTAACTTAATCAATGTGCTAACTACGATTATTTCCTAAGACATATTCTGCAGCTTGCTCCGGTGCGTCCATCGCTTCTTCCGGCGAGTTTCCGGCGAACTTCCGTCGATCATCCGACGAACCCTCGGTGATCCTCCTGCGGATTTCCGGCAAACTACTGGACTTGTGACGATCCACTTGGCAAGTTCTGATGAGCTCCTTTGGCAAGCTTCTGGACTTCTCGGATTTGTTCCCGCAGAACCTCCGATGACTGTCCGAACTTCCGTCGAGCTCTTGAACTCCCAACGTGATCATTGTCATGACTCCGGCGCAACTCCTACTGCATGTCTTACTTTCATCGTAGTTAATCCTGCACACTTATCTCAACACACAGATTAGACAAACAATTGACAATTGACTTCATCATCAAAATCCGAGATTCAACAATCTCCCCCTTTTTGATGATGACAATCAATTGATAATGGAGTTAACCTTAACTTCCCCTGTCTATATGTCATACTTCTTGAATTTAAAACCTTTATAAATTCAAGAGACATATTTCCATCATGATTCCTATCAAGATGTATCTCTTTGAAGATGATGTTAAGGCTTGACATTCATTTTGAAATATAACAAGTTTGAATGATGGTAATTGTAGCAATTCATCATATTGTAAGATATCGACATGTAAAGCTGTGAAGCAAGATTTTGATATCATTACATGATATACACATTTCGAATATTTTTGCAAGTGTAGCATTGCATCACATGGTAAGATATCAGTTTGTACGATACAAAATTTTGTTTGATATCTTGATACACGGCATATAGCAATCATATATTTCTTGGTGATGTAAGTATAGCCTAATCATAGCAATGATAGCAATCATATATTTCTTGGTGATGCAAGTATGGCCTAATCATAGCATCAGTGATAGCAACCATATCAACATCAGTGATAGCAAACATATCAATTCATATATTTCTCCCCCTTTGTCATCAACAAAAAGCATGGTAGATGTGATTCCAGGAGAACAATATAAGCAGGTTATCAAGCACATAAAGGAAGGCATGACACGTATAATGCTTTGAATACCTCTTCTCCTTGTATGTTATAATTCTTTGTGCATGAAAGAGGAAACTCACTTTTCCAAAAAAAATTTACATAAGAGTGTACAGGAAGATCCGATTTTTAGCATTCAAATTGTTAAGCAAATCCGAAAATGAAATGAACTTTTCCATGCATTCGGACATAATTTCCAACATGTTATTTGATCAAGTGATACCAAAGCATGTAATACTAATCAAGTGATTTGATCATTCAATATAGTCCGAAAAATAATTTTAACAAATTTATCTATTCGGACACATCAACATTCCTAATTCTCTTCAAATGAAATCAAATTGTTCTTCACTTAGAGGTTTTGTAAAAATGTCAGCTAGTTGATGTTTAGTATCAATGAACTCTATGGTTACGTCATGATTAGTGACATGATCTCGTATAAAGTGATGTCTAATATCAATATGTTTTGTTCTTGAGTGTTGTATAGGGTTCTTTGTTAAGCATATTGCACTTGTGTTATCACATTTAATGGGAATATTTTTAAGATGAACTTTATAATATTCTAAGGTGTTTTTCATCCAAACAACTTGTGCACAGCATACACATGCTGCAATATATTCAACTTCGGTTGTTGATAGTGCAACCGAGTTTTGTTTCTTAGATGACCAGGAAACAAGGGCATGTCCTAAGAATTGACATGTTCCTGATGTGCTTTTTCTATCTAATCTATAGCCAGTGAAGTCCGCATCAGCATAAGCAATTAACTCAAGATTCTCTGATTTTGGATACCATAATCCTAGATTTGTGGTACCATTAAGATATCTGAGTATTCTTTTAACTGCTTTGAGATGAGATATCTTAGGGTTTGATTGAAATCTTGCACAAAGTCCTACACTAAACATAATGTCTGGTCTTGTTGCAGTGAGGTAAAGTAAACTTTCTATCATACCCCTATAAGTTTTTTGATCGAAGCTTTCTCCACTTTCATCAATTTCTAACTTAGTGGAGGTGCTCATAGGAGTGTTAATGGCTTTTGAGTTTTTCATATTAAACTTCTTTAGTAAATTCATAGCATATTTAGTTTGAGTAATAAAGATGTCATTGCTTAGTTGTTTGATTTGTAAACCTAAGAAGAATGTTAGCTCTCCCATTAAACTCATTTCGAATTCAAGACTCATAGTTTTAGCAAAAGATTCACAGAGAGATTCATTCGTAGAACCAAAGATAATATCAGTAACATAAATTTAACAATGAGAAAATTATTTTCAAGCTTGATGAATAATGTAGTATCAACCTTGCCTTTTATGAAATTATTTTCAATAAGAAAAGAACTAAGTCTCTCATACCAAGCCCTTGGAGCTTGTTTTAAACCATAGAGAGCTTTAGTTAATCTAAACACATGATTAGGGAGACTATTATTTTCAAATCCAGGAGGTTGTTCAACATAGACTTCTTCGGAAATAAAGCCGTTAAGAAAAGCACTTTTAACATCCATTTGAAACAACTTAAAATTATTACTACTAGCGTAGGCAAGGAGCATCCTTATGGCTTCTAATCGAGCCACAGGAGCGAAGGTTTCTTCATAATCGATACCTTCTTCTTGGTTGAAACCTTTGGCCACCAATCTAGCCTTATTTCTAACCACGATACCATTTTCATCTTGCTTGTTTCTAAAGACTCATTTAGTACCAATAACTAAATGGTCATTTGGCCTAGGAACAAGCGTCCACACCTCATTTCTCTCAAATTGATTCAATTCATCTTGCATTGCGATAATCCATGAATCATCTTTCATGGCTTCATCAACACATTTGGGTTCAATTTGGGAGAGAAAAGCGGCGTTGGCACAAAAAATTTTAAAAGAAGATCGGGTTTGAACCCCCTTTGATGTGTCCCCTAAGATTAGCTCCTTAGGATGAGCATCTACATATTTCCAATCCTTGGGTAAGGAAATCTGGGAAGTGGATGCATCCAAGTTGCCAGTTGGAGATGGGGTTTCATTTAAATTCAAGGAATCAAAATTAACATCATCATCAAGGTCAACTTTCCTAATTTCGGAAATCTCATTGAAAGCAACATGAATGGATTCTTCAATAATTAAAGTTCTTTTATTGAAGATACGAAAAGCTTTAGAAACCGAAGAATAACCAAGAAAGATTCCTTCATCAGATTTAGCATCAAATTTTCCTAAGTTATCCTTTTCATTCATGATAAAACACTTACACCCAAATACTTTAAAATATAAAACATTGGGTTTTTTGTTATTACATAACTCATAAGGAGTTTTGGTGAGTAGGGGTCTTACTAGAACTCTATTCAAAATATAGCATGCAGTGTTTACGGCTTCGGCCCAAAAATATTTGGGTAGGCTATGTTCATTCAACATGGTTCTTGCTATTTCTTGTAAATTTCGATTTTTTCTTTCTACTACCCCATTTTGTTGAGGATTTCTTGGAGTAGAGAAATTATGGTTGTATCCATTGAGTTCACAGAATTCTTGGAAATCATGGTTTTGAAATTCTCCACCATGATCACTTCTAATTGACGAAATCATAGAACCCTTCTCATTTTGAACAAGTTTACAAAATTTGGTAAAATATCTAAAGCATTCATTTTTCTGTTTTAAGAAGTAGGTCCATGTATATCTACTATAGTCATCAACAATGACAAAGGCGTATTTGCTACCTCCTAGACTCGATGTAGAGATTGGTCCGAACAAGTCCATATGGATAAATTGTAAGGGCCACGAGGTGCTTATTGGATTCTTAGTCTTGAAACTACCCTTAATTTATTTACCTAATTGGCAAGCATCACATACATTATCTTTGATGAACTTGATATGAGGAATTCCTCTTACAAGTTCTTTAGATGATATTTGAGTGATTAGTTTCATGCTAGCATGACCTAATCTTCCGTGCCATAGCCAAGCATCCTCATTCAAAACCGAAAAACACATTTCATTACATAAATCATTTATGTCAATAGTGTATACGTTATTTTGTTTTAATGCAATCATGGACATGTTTTTATGTGGTTTTTCAATGATGCAAGCATTAGATTCGAATTTGACAGTGTATCCTTTATCACATAATTGACTAATGCTCAAGAGGTTATATTTTAAACCATCAACTAACAAAACATCTTCAATAAAGAAGTTGGATTTGTTACCTATGGTTCCTTTGCCAATGATTTTACCCTTGTTGTTGTCTCCGAAGGTGACATAGACTTCGTCTATGCTAGTGAGCTTAGAGAATTGAGATGGATCTCCGGTCATATGCCTTGAGCATCCACTATCAAGATACCATCTCTTGCTCCTAGCTTGCGATGGTGTGGGTTTCTACAAGAAAGGATGATTTTTAGGTACCTATTTGCTTTTGGGTGCCTCAAAGATAGATCTACATTGTTTATCATGTTGCATAGAGTTTATCATGGTTCCTTTAGGAACCCAAGTCAGTTTGTTTGGACTTATTTTCTTGAATGGACAATAATGCGTCTTGTGTCCAAATTTGCAACAAAAGTAGCATTTGGTTTGGTGTTGAACATGTAAGATGGGGCCTTTTATGAAGGTGGTTGGATTTAGGTGAGGACTTCTCACAAATCCAATTCCACTCCTTTTTGGAACGTGACCCTTGTTTGCAAGGATCATGTTCAATGCTTGCTACCAACCTCGAATTTCTTCAAGGTGTCCTTAAGTAGCAGGTTTTCTTTTTGGAGAGTTTTTATATCATGGCATTTAATACATGAATTTAAACTATCATGATATTCAGTTTTTAACTTATCAAAATCATAAGTAAGATTATCATGCTCCTTTTTTAGCAATTTGTATTTTCTATTGATAATCTTGCATTCATCAAATAAGTCATGGAAGGCATTTAATAATTCATCGAAAGATAAATCAGCATCTAATAAATTCGTTACCTCATCTCCGATGGCAATTAAGGCGTAATGAGCAACTTGCTCGGTGTTGGACTCCTCTTCTTCGGATGCGCTCGAATCATCCCATGTTGCTTTGAGTGCATTCTTCTTTGTTGTTCTCTTTTTGGCTTGGGGACAATCACTCTTGTAGTGTCCCGGCTATTTGCACTCATAGCAAATAACTTGGTCCTTCTTGGGTTCAAGTTTATTTTTAGTGTCATTTTTAAACTTGTGTCTTTTAATGAATTTTTTAAATTTTCTTGTTAGAAGTGTCAAGTCATCGTCACAGTCCTCATCACTTGAGTTTTCTTTCAAGTGGTCTTCCAAAGTTCTAAGTGCCATATCCTTCCTGTTCTTTGGAAGGATGTCTTCTTGCTCTTCATGAGCTTTGCAAGTAATCTCGTAGGTCATTAATGACCCAATTATTTCTTCAAGAGGGAAGTTGTTTAGATCTTTTGCCTCTTGAATAGCAGTGACTTTAGGATCCCAACTCTTAGGAAGGGATCTTAGAATCTTATTTACGAGCTCAAAATCCGAAAAACTTTTTCCGAGTCCTTTTAGACCATTGACGACATCCGTGAAACGAGTAAACATGTCGCTAATAGTCTCACTCGGTTTCATTCGGAAAAGTTCGAAAGAGTGTAACAAAAGATTGATTTTTTACTCTTTCACTCTACTTGTGCCTTCATGAGTCACTTTGAGTGTGTGCCAAATATCAAATGCAGTTTCACAAATCAAAACACGATTAAACTCATTTTTATCAAGTGCGCAAAAAAAAGCATTCATAGCCTTTGCATTGAGAGCGAAAGCCTTCTTCTCCAAATCATTCCAATCGATCATTGGAAGAGACGACTTCGAAAAACCATTTTCGACAAGATTCCAAAGTTCAACATCCATAGAGATAAGAAAGATCCTCATTCGGGTCTTCCAATAGGTGTAGTCCGTCCCATTAAACATGGGTGGACGTGTAATAGAATGACCCTCTTGGTTTCTGGCGTAAGCCATCTCTCTTGGGTTTTAATCCATTTGAGAGTTAACCGGGCTCTTATACCAATTGTTAGGATCGAGAGCACTAAGGGGGGGGGTGAATTAGTGCAGCGGAAAACTTTCTGCGATTAAAATCGAAAGCTGCGTTCGAACGATAAAAACAACTTCGGTATGAAAGTTGATACTAATCAAGGTTAAAGTCAAACTAAACAGGCAATTTGCAGCTATGATGAAAACCAGAATATCGGCGCAAACTGAAATCCGACGTTCGTACGAAGAAACTGATTTATGTCTAAATGCTGATTCGTAAATCACTTGATTAGATAAGATGTAGTTTAAGCAGGAGTATAAAGGCAGTGTGCAGTATTGGTAAAGCTTAAAACATAAATGCAATCTGCAATATGATGATCATAGGAAAAAGCAGATTTACGTCTAAACGCAGATTTACGTCAAAACACAGATTTACGTCTAAACGCAGATTTACGTCTAAACGTTGAACTTATTCGTTAAATCGCAGAGGGCAATAGCTATTGAGAAGTTTGCAGTGAAGGTAAAATGCTCAAAGGAAATGCAAACCGAGATTTAGAGTGGTTCGGTCAATCTTGACCTACTCCACTTTTGGCTTCCTCCACCGATGAGGTTACCGACGTCAACTAGAGGCCTTCCTTCAATAGGCGAAGGCCAACCACCTTCTTACAGATTCACTCCTTTTGACGGGCTTAGGAGACAACCCTTACAGAAGTTTTCTCTCCTCTCTTTACAACTCAAACTTTGAAGAACAGAAAGAGGAGAACTAGCAGTTTTGAGCTCTAAGAACCACAGAAAGACAGCAAGATTTCGAGTGTGTGTTCTGTGCTTTCAGTGCTGAATGGGTGGGGTAAGGCCCCAACCCAGTTCAAATTTGGAGCTCAAATCTGTTAATTCCCGAAATTCTGGGATCAGGCGGTTGCACCTCCTGACTGGGGCGGTTGCACCGCCTAGCAGAGCTCGAAGACTGAGCCTTTGGGCGGTGCCACATCTGTCAGGGGCGGTTGCACCTCTCTGCCAGAGCTCAAAGATCGAGCTCAGGCGGTTGCACCGCCTGACTGGGGAGGTTGCACCGCTTGGCAGAGCTCGAAACTTGAGCTCTGGCGGTGCTACCTCTTGACAGAAGAGGTTGCACCGCCCAGTCTCGCTCGGAGACTAAGCCCGGGGCGGTGCCACCTCTTGGTTGGGGCGGTTGCATCGCCTAGTCTCGCTGGGAGACATAGCCTGGGCGGTGCTGTCACGACCCGGGACTGATGAGTTAACTGGCCAGTAACTCCATTTTGGTCCTCAACGGCGGACCAAAATGCTTAAGCGGGAGGTTTCGTAGTACACTCATCAGGCCCTTATGAGCTAATCATGCACATTCCCCACTTCCGATGTGGGACTAATGGGATATTACACTATCCCCAACTCAATTTAGCTTGACGTCCTCATCAAGGCCCGACATATCCCAGATCGAACCCTAGCATAGTGCATGTGAGGTTTAACTCAGTAGTGGCTCAATGCCGTGATGAGTTCTCTGACTCCATCCACGGGTAGCCCTTTCCTACTGTAGCCCTCTCACCCGGTCCTAATGCTAGGTCGGCTCTGATACCAAATGTCACGACCCGGGACTGATGAGTTAACTGACCAATAACTCCATTTTGGTCCTCAACGACGGACCAAAATGCTTAAGCGGGAGGTTTCGTAGTACACTCATCAGGCCCTTATGAGCTAATCATACACATTCCCTACTTCCGATGTGGGACTAATGGGATATTACAGGTGCTACCTCCTGGCTTGGGCGGTTGCACCTCCCACAGCAATCAGGGTCCGAATGGGTTAATCGATTCGGCCCAATTTGATTCTTTCAGGGGCCCAATTGCTCCAAGATTAAGCTAATGGGATCACCTCCCATTTCTAACTTAATCAATGTGCTAACTACGATTATTTCCTAAGACATATTCTGCAGCTTGCTCCGGTGCGTCAATCGCTTCTTCCGGCGAGTTTCCGGCGAACTTCTGTCGATCATCCGACGAACCCTCGGTGATCCTCCTGCGGACTTCCGGCAAACTCCTGGACTTGCGACGATCCACTTGGCAAGTTCCGACGAGCTCCTTTGGCAAGCTTCTAGACTTCTCGGATTTGTTCCCGCAGAACCTCCGACGACTGTCCGAACTTCCGTCGAGCTCTTGAACTCCCAACGTGATCATTGTCATGACTCCGGCGCAACTCCTGCTGCATGTCTTACTTTCATTGTAGTTAATCCTGCACACTTATCTCAACACACAAATTAGACAAACAATTGACAATTGACTTCATCATCAAAATCCGAGATTCAACAAAGTCAACTGGCCGATTGGGCAATAGGCTGCAAGAGAAGATGATGCGCCGAAGAATCGGACGAAGCGTCGAGGGACTAATGACATGCCAGACAACTTGGTTAATTTCTTAGGATTAATTGTCTCGATCAAAGTTTTGTTTTAAGTGTGCAGGATTAACTACGATGGAAGAAAGACATGCAGTAGGAGTTGCGCTGGAGTCAAGACAATGATCACGTTGGGAGTTCGAGAGCTCAACGGAAGTTCGGACAGTCGTCGAAGGTTCTGTGGGAACAAATCCGAGAAGTCCATGAGCTTGCCAAAGAAGCTCGTCGGAACTCACCAAGTGGATCGTCGCAAGTCCAGGAGTTTGTCGGAAGTCCGCAGAAGCATCACCGAGGGTTCATCGGATGATCGACGGAAGTTCGCCGGAGGCTCGCCGGAAGAAGCAATTGAAGCACCAGAGCAAGTTGCAGTAAATGTCTTAGGAAATATCGTAGTTAGCACAATGATTAAGTTGGAAATGGGAGGTGATCCCATTAACTTAATCTTGGGGCAATTGGGCCCCTGAAAAACCCAAATTGGGCCAAATGGATCAACCCATTCGGACCCTAATTTCTACCAGGAGGTGCAACCGTCCAAGCCAGGAGGTGGCACCGCCTAGGCTAAGTCTCTGAGCGAGACTAGGTGGTGCAACCGCTCTAGTCAGAAGGTGCAACCGCTTGATCCTGGAATTCCGGGAATTGACAGTTTTGAGCTCCAAATTTGAATTGGGTTGGGAACTATAAATACCCCACCCATTCAGCACTAAAAGGGCACAAAAAACATACACCGAAATCTTGATCTTGTTCTGTGATTTTTAGAGCTCAAAATAGTTGTAAAGGCCAAAAGTTCTTCTCCCTCTTTTCTTCCATGTTCTGAGTTGTAAAGAGAAGAGAGAAAATTCTGTAAGGGTTGTCTCCTAAGCCCATCAAAAGGAGTGAAACTGTAAAAGGGTGGTTGGCCTTCGCCTATTGAAGGAAGGCCTCTAGTTGACGTCGGTGACCTCGTTGGTGGAGGAAGCCAAAAGTGGAGTAGGTCAAGATTGACCGAACCACTCTAAATCTCGGTTTGCATTTACTTTGAGCATATTATCTTTACTGCAAACCTCCTCTAAAGCTTACTGCTTTCTGCGCATATACGATCGGGTTTCAAGCTTTGCACTTTCCGAATCAGCGTTTAGACGTAAATCTATTTTTTCGTACGATCATTATATTTCAGTTTGCGTTTACATTTTTATTTCTATCATAATTGCAAACTGCCTTTATATCCTTGCTTAAACTACATCTCGCCTAATCAAGTGATTTACGAATCAGCATTTAAACGTAAATCAGTTTCTTCGTACGAACGTCGTATTTCAGTTTGCGCTTATATTCTGGTTTTCATCATAACTGCAAACTGCCTTCATAGATTGACTTTAACGTCATCTCGCTTGATCTTAAGTTAAAGTAATCGTAGAATCGACTTTCACACCGAAATTGTTTTTATCGTTCGAACGTTTTTTTATCGTTAAAAGATTTCCGCTGCACTGATTCACCCCCCCCCCCTCTTAGTGCTCTTGATCCTAATAGGGTGGTGTACCATCCTAACTCAGTCTCTGAGATAGTCTGGGCAGTGGTACCTCCTAGTGTCAGGCTGCCGACAGTGATACCGCCTAGTGCAGGCTGTCATGGACTTAGCTGGTTTTGCCTAAGTCGTACGACACCCTTGCGTGTCCGTCCGTAAAGGTCAGCTTCCCCAAAACCTCCCATGGTCCCTTAGGACCCACAAAAGAGAAAACGGGTTAGAGAAAACGCCTCACTCGGGATCCATAAGCAAACATTTTCGAAAACACTTCATAGATAATGCAAATTACAAACAAACTTTACAAGCTCTGAACAGTTGCACAACAAAGGGTCAAAATGGTCCATTATAGATTGAAAATCTCTCACAAGTGTCCACATGACACAACCTTTATTTACAAGCCTAAAGCGGTCACCAAACCCAACTAAAATAGAACTATTAAGTCCTCGATCGTCCCTCTACATGCTGTGCAAAGCATGAATATACCAAAAGACACGAACATACGTAAGCATTACATCAAACATCTTGTTTCGAAGTTTATCCGTGACATTCTCCCTCACTTATTCCTTCGACGTCCTCGTCGAAGCCTTTATGAATACTACAACTTCTTGCCTTTGTTGAGTATTCATTCTTTTGCTCCAGCTGCAATATGCCTCTTGGCTCCTAGCTGCTCTCTACTGCTGTTTTTGAGTAGTCGAACCTTTGATTCGCCATGCTGCTTCAACTCACCAATGACTCTGACTCTGGTGTGGGGTGAGTTGTGTTGATCTTTATTGATTCCTGCGGATCGTCCAAATGATGGAAAAGACCATCCTTACTATGCACTAGTCTCTCAAATGCCTCATGCTGCTTGAACTGGGTGGATGCTTGTTGGAGCTTTAACGAGCATCACCTCGTAAACTTTCAAAGTTTTTGGTCCTTCCTCTATAAAATTTGCTCATCGACTCTTCTTTCACTTAGTTGTCACTTTCAAGTAGATTTACATCACTTCCACTTTCGATTGACATTCTGTTGGGAAAGGAGGCGGATACTCTACTCTCAGTAGCACTGATCAGTAATGGTGAGGATTTGACAACTATTATCTTCAAATATCTTTGAAGGGTCTTTGAAGCTATGCAATGCTCCTCTGCTGGATAGATGAGAGAATTAGGGTACTCGGTTTTGTTGAATCTCGTATTTTGATGATGAAACCACTTGATATATGTTTATGATTTAATCTACGTTTTGAGTGACACAGGATGCTTCGATCAGGATGAGACAATTAAAGCAGGAAAATCATGTTGTGCCGGAGGAACATGTCAGAAGATTGGACGTCGGGCCGGTGGATCGGTCGACGTATCGACAAAAGGCTTCGGACCGTAGAATCGGGCATCGGGCCAAGAAGAGCGGGTATTGTGCCAAGGATATCGGAGTTGCGGAGTCAACTGACCGATTGGGCAATAGGTTGCAGGAGAGGACGATGCGCCTAAGAATCAGACGAAGCGTCGAGGGACCAATGACATGCCAGACAACTTGGTTAATTGCTTAGGATTAATTGTCTCGATCAAAGTTTTAAGTGTGCAGGATTAACTATGATGGAAGAAAGACATACAGCAGGAGTTGCGCCGGAGTCAAGACAATGATCACGTTGGGAGTTCGAGAGTTCGACGGAAGTTCGGATAGTCGTTAGAGGTTCTACGGGAACAAATCCGAGAAGTCCATGAGCTTGCCAAAGAAGCTCGTCGGAACTCGCCAAGTGGATCGTCGCAAGTCCAGGAGTTTGCTGGAAGTCCGCAGGAGCATCACCGAGGGTTCATCGGATGATCGATGGAAGTTCGCCGGAAGAAGCGATTGACGCGCCGGAGCAAGTTGTAGTAAATGTCATAGGAAAAATCGTAGTTAGCATAATGATTAAGTTGGAAATGGGAGGTGATCCCATTAACTTAATCTTGGGGCAATTGGGCCCCTGAAAAACCCAAATTGGGACGAATGGATCAACCCATTCGGACCCTGATTTCTGGCAGGAGGTGCAACCGCCCAAGCCAGGAGGTAGCACCACCTGAGCTAAGTCTCCGAGCGAGACTGGGCGGTGCAACCACCCCAGCCAGAAGGTGGCACCGCCAGGGCTCAGTCTCCGAGCGAGATTGGGCGGTGCAACCTCCCCTGACAGGAGGTGGCACCGCCTGGGCTCGGTCTCCGAGCACTGGCTGAGCGGTGCAACCGCCTCAGTCAGGAGGTTGCACCGCCTAAGCTCGGTCTTCGAGCTCTGGCAGGAGGTGCAACCGCCTTTGACAGGAGGTGGCACCGCCTAGAGGCTCAGTCTTCGAGCTCTGCTAGGCGGTGCAACCGCTCCAGTCAGGAGGTGCAACCGCCTGATCCCGGAATTCCGGGAATTGACAGTTTTGAGCTCCAAATTTGAACTGGATTGGGGCCTATAAATACCCCACCCATTCAGCACTGAAAGGGTAGAGTATACACACCAAAATCTTCATCTTGTTCTATGATTTTTAGAGCTCAAAATTATTGTAAAGGCCAAAAGTCCTTTTCCCTCTTTTCTTCCAAGTTCTGAGCTGTAAAGAGAGGAGAGGATGTTAGGATCGAGAGCACTAAGAGGGGGGGGGGGTGAATTAGTGCAGCGGAAATCTTACAGTAATTTAAAAGCTAAAGCTGCGTTCGTCCGATAAAAAATGATTTCGATATAAAAGCAGAATCACAGTGCAGTTTGCGTCTAAGCGCAGTTTTGCGTCTAAGCGCAGTTTGCGTCTAAACACAGTTTGCGTCTAAGCGCAGTTTGCGTCTAAGCATAGTTTGCGTCTAAGCGCAGTTTGCGTCTAAGCACAGTTTGCGTCTAAGCGCAGTTTGCGTCTAAACGCAGTTTTACGTCTAAACGCAGTTTTACGTTCAAACACAGTTTTACGTCAAAACGCAGTTTTACGTCTAAACGCAGTTTTACGTCTAAACGTAGTTTTGCGTTTAAACGCAGTTTTGCGTCTAAACGTAGTTTTACGTCTAAACGCAGTTTTACGTCTAAACGCAGTTTTGCGTCTAAACGCAGTTTTACGTCTAAACGTAATTTTACGTCTAAATGTAGTTTTGCGTCTAAAAGCAGTTTTGAACCTTGAAAAGCGTTTTACGTAGAAAGCAATTTGCAGTTATAAATGGAATCCTAATGTAAGCGTAAACTGCAGTGTGAAGATCGTACGAAAACACGATTTACGCTTGAATGCAGATTCTGAAAGATCAGAGCTTAGAAACTCGTTCGTAAAGGTGCAGAGGGCAGTAGCAATGTAGGAGGTTTGCAGTAATGATAAAGTGCTCAAGGTAAAAGCAAACCAGAGATTTAGAGTGGTTCGGTCAGTCTTGACCTACTCCACTTTTGGCTTCCTCCTCCGATGAGGTCACCAACGTCAACCAGCTGCCTTCCTTCAATGGGCGAAGGCTAACTGCCCTTTTACAGTTTCTCTCCTTTTGACAGGCTCAGGAGACAACCTTTACAGATCCTTTCTCTCCTCTCTTTACAACTCAAAACTTGAAGAACAGAAGGAGGAGAACTTTAGGACTTTACACAAATTTGAGCTCTTAGAATCACTGAAAAGATCAAGAATTAGGTGTGGATCTATATCTTTTCAGTGCTGAATGGGTGGGGTATTTATAGGCCCCAACCCAGTTCAAATTTGGAGCTCAAAACGATCAAATCGATCAAATCCCAGAATTCTGGGATCAGGCGGTTGCACCTCTTGACTGGAGAGGTGGCACCGCCTGGCAGAGCTCGACGACTGAACTCATGCGATTGCACCTCTCTGCCAGAGCTCGAAGACTGAGCTCGATGGTTGCACCGCCTGGCAGAGCTCGAAGACTGAGCTCGGTGGTTGCACCGCCTAGCAGAGCTCGAAGTCTGAGCTCGGTGGTTGCATCACCTGGCAGAGCTCGAAACTGAGCTCAGGCTGATGCACCTCTCTGCCAGAGCTCGAAGACTGAGCTCGGTGGTTGCATCACCTGGCAGAGCTCGAGATTGAGCTCAGGCTGATGCACCTCTCTGCCAGAGCTCGAAGACTGAGCTCGGTGGTTGCACCGCCTAGCAGAGCTCGAAACTTGAGCTCTGGCGGTGCTACCTCTTGACAGAGGAGGTTGCACCGCCCAGTCTAGCTCGAAGACTGAGCTCTGGGCGGTTGCACCTCTTGGCTGGGGCGGTTGCACCGCCCAGCCTCGCAGCCCTAGCGGTTGCACCTCCTGGCTGGGGCGGTTACACCGCCCAGCCTCGCAGCCCTGGCGGTTGCACCTCCTGGCCTAGGCGGTTGCACCGCCTGGTGCAATCAGGGTCCGAATGGTTCGCTCCATTCGGCCCAATTTGAATCTTTTCAGGGGCCCAATTGCCCCAAGATTAAGCTAATGGGATCACCTCCCATTTTCAAGCTTAATCATCATGCTAACTACGATTAACTCTAAGACAACTTCTGCAGCTATGCTCCGATGCGTCAATCGCTTCTTCCGGCGGGTTTCCGGCGAACTTCCGTCGATCATCCGATAAACCCTCGGTGATCCTTCTGCGGACATCCGGCATACTCCTGGACTTTGCGACGATCCACTTGGCGAGTTCCGACGAGCTTCGCTTGGCAAGCTTCTGGACTTCTCGGATCTGTTCTCGCTGAACCTCCGACGACCGTCCGAACTTTCGTCGAACTCTCGAACTCCCAACGTGATCATGATCTTGACTCCGGCGCAACACCTGCTACTTGTCTTACTCTCATCGTAGTTAATCCTGCACAACAAATCAAAACTTCGATCGAGACAATTAATCCTAAGCAATTAACCAAGTTGTCCGACATGTCATTGGTCCCTCGACGCTTCGTCTGATTCTTCGGCGCATCGTCCTCTTCTGCAGCCTATTGCCCAATCGGCCAGTTGACTCCGCAACTCCGATATCCTTGGCACAATACCCGCTCTTCTTGGCCCGATGCCCGAGTCCACGGCCCGAAGCCTTCTGTCGATACGTCGACCGATCCACCGGCCCGACGTCCAATCTTCTGACATGTTCCTTCGGCACAACATGATTTTCCTGCTTTAATTGTCTCATCCTGATCGAAGCATCCTGCGTCACTCAAAACGCAGATTAAATCATAAACATATATCAAGTGGTTTCATCATCAAAATACGAGATTCAACAATCTCCCCCTTTTTGATGATGACAACCACTTGATGACGGAGTTAAACTTAACTCCCGGAGTTTAAACAAACTCCCCCTACCAATATGCCATATTGATAGAACCTTGAATTCAAACTGAATTCAAGTCATTGCAATATTCATCATGAATACTTGCAACACGTCAACATGAGCATATGCATAAACTTATGCATCACATGTCATGTCATCAACATACTTCTCCCCCTTTGTCATCAACAAAAAGGAGAAGTATCACAATCAAGTGTTTGTGATATTGATTCAACTCATTGCATGAAAAACATAGTATCAAGTTTTATCATCATGCAATCTTGGAGCTAGAAGATTTAGCAAGTGTTATATCATGCTTAGAACATTCATGCTATCAAGTTTTAGATATTCAAGTTTTATAACATATAAGATAGCACTTTTGGTAATGTTCAAGATAGCAAGTTCTATATTATGCAAGCTAGCAAATTAGAGATGTTCAAGAAGGCAACTCTTGCTTCTTGAAAATTTTGCTCACTTTGCTAGATGCGCAAGTTAGCACTTTTGCCTCTTGAGATAGGCAAGATAGCACATTTTCTTCTTTTGAGATAGCAACTTTTTGCTTCTCTTTAGACCAACAAGCTAGCAATTTTTATGATATACAAGTTTCACAATATATAAGCTAGCAAAAATTTCGAAAGCAAATGCAAGATAAATTTCTTGTGTAAGCTCATGATTCTTGCTTCCTATTGCAATGTGCAAATTGCAAGTTTTGCTTCTTGAGATATTCAAGATAGTGATGTTCAAGAAGACAATTTTTCTTCTTGAAATAAGCAAGTTAGCAATCTTTGCTTCTTAAAATAGGCAAGCTCGCAATCAAGTTTTTGCATCTTCTTGACTTGTACAAGCTAGCTATCTCCCCCTTTGTCATTGTAAAAATGAAAGAGAGAATACAGTTTTGTAGTTCTCTTTTCCTTTTAGAACGATTTCAAAATCATGACAAATGATGGATAATCAAGTTATGAATGTCAAGACAATTTTTCATCATGAATATTTTATCATTGCATGCATCATTATCATAAGTTGAAGTATTACATGCATGATATCATATCACCATTCATAATTACATTAATGTTTCATATCATGATGGTATCAATTTTGTCAAATTATATCCTACCATGCATGATCAAAACTTCTCCCCATTTTATCATTGACAAGAAGAAGGTAGGGGGTAGAGCATAAAAGTGTTAAATATTTCAATCATTTCAAGGCATTTATATCATAGATCAAGTCATGATTCGTAATTCATCATAAAGCAGATTAGTTTTCAATCATCACATAAGGCATTTAAGGAATTTTTGAAACATAGGAGAATGATTAAATTAAGCATACAATGTTTCAATCCAATTCAAGTCATGAATATCAATGCTTTCATATTGTGAGTATCAATTCATGAATACCACAAGATATTATTTGTGACTTCAATTTTGCAAGATCAAGATTATGATTTAGATAAGACTTATTCAAATCAAATCATTAATTTGAAATTCATAATCTAGTCATTAAAATTAATTTCGAGATTCACAAAGTATCATGAAATCATTAATCTCGATCAGATGGGAAAAGCATTTTTTAAGAGATTCTTTTTCACCTAAGCATGCCTTAGTCTTTATATGCCAAATTAAGATAAGCATTAAAGTTCAAGACATAAGGCAAAGAAATCTTGTATTATGAAATATATGATATCAAGGCTCATGATTCATTCGAAATGATATAGTACAAAGAGCAACTTGAAACATTCTTATCAAGATCACATTTTAAAATATTCCAAGTTTCAAGATATCAATATGACACTTCATTGAATTGCATTTCATTTGAAGAACTCCTTTTTTGATAAATGTAGGGAGCATAATGAACGATCTTGATTTATAAAGAGCTCCATGTTATAATTACCAAGATCATGATTTTAATAATTATTCTCTTTAGCAAAGAATCACAAAAGCACTTTATTTTTGCATAAGAAATCTCATTGTATTATGATTTATAAATTCTTTTTCTGCACATGAATCATAGGAGATATGAACGTGAAACAAATCTTTGTAAGCAAAAACACTATCATTCATATTTCAAGATGGAATTTATAAGCAGGAATCATTTCATCAAATCCATTTTAGAAAAATATTTTTCATAAGTGTACGAGAGAATCTGATTGTTAGGATACCAATTGTTAAGTGAATCCAAAAATGAAATTAACACTTTCATATATTCAGACATGATTTTTGCTATAGATCTTAAAATTAAGTCAAGAAGATCAAACAAGCTCATGATCATGGATAACTTAAAATCACATGCATAAAATTGTTAATAACCATTTCATATTACATCTTTATGCATTACTTTAAATCAAACGTGATTTCATTCAACAATGTTAATCAAACATGATACACATTATTACTTCTTAACCATGATCAAAATCATTTTGTTTGTTTATCATAAAATATGCAATATTATTTTCGAAATTATCAGCATGATCATAATTTTTGTATTTTTATTTTTAAACATGTAATTTTTAAGAAAATTAATTCTAAACTAAAAAAGAAAATATATCATGAAAGCATCAAGTAATTTCAAAATAAACCAAAGGCATTTTAATTACCTCAACGTCGTAGGCTGGTAAGGCGTATTTTGTCGCCTCGCTTTTGTTGACTTTCTCGTCTTCAGATGAGCTCGATTCATCCCAATTTTTATTCTTCTTCTTGCGTTTAAAGCAAGTAGTTCCATTCTTTTTGCTTTTTAATTTTCATTTCATTTGTAGTTTAAGTTCACCATCACTTGAGCTTACGCTCGAGTGGTCTTCAAATGTTCTATGTCCCAAATCCTTCCTGTTCGTTGGAAGGTGGTTCTCAAGTTCTTCACGTGCATTGCACGTCATTTCATATGTGATTAATGAACCAATTAGTTCTTCAAGTGGAAATTGGTTCAAGTTTTTCGATTCTTGAATAGCAGTTACTTTTGAATCCCAAGTTTTAGAAAGTGAGCGCAAAACTTTGTTAACGAGTTCAAAATCCGAAAAGCTTTTACCAAGTGATTTTAAACCATTGACGACATCCGTAAAACGGGTGAACATGTCGACAACGGTTTCGTTTAGTTTCATATGAAAAAGCTCGAAATCATGCAGTAAAATATTAACTTTCGAGTCTTTGACTCTACTAGTTCCCTCGTGTGTGATTTCAAGAGTGCGCCAAATATCGAAAGCCGTTTTGCACAAAGAAACCCGATTGAACTCATTTTTGTCCAAAGCGCAAAATAAGGCATTCATAGCCTTTGCGTTTAAAGAAAAATACTTCTTCTCTAAAACCGACCATTCGTTCATCGGTTTAGAGGGAAGTTGAAAACCGTTTTTAATGATATTCCATAAATCCAGATTTAGAGAAATTAAGAAAACTCTCATTCGAGTTTTCCAATAAGTGTAGTCCAATCCGTTAAAGAACGGTGGACGAAAGATCGAACATCCCTCTTGAAAAGTCATTTCTCTCGGGTGTAAATCCGAAATGAGAAATACCCCGCTCTGATACCAATTGTTAGGATCGAGAGCACTAAGAGGGGGGGGGGGGTGAATTAGTGCAGCGGAAATCTTACAGTAATTTAAAAGCTAAAGCTGCGTTCGTCCAATAAAAAATGATTTCGATATAAAAGCAGAATCACAGTGCAGTTTGCGTCTAAGCGCAGTTTTGCGTCTAAGCGCAGTTTGCGTCTAAACACAGTTTGCATCTAAGCGCAGTTTGCGTCTAAGCATAGTTTGCGTCTAAGCACAGTTTGCGTCTAAGCACAGTTTGCGTCTAAGCGCAGTTTGCGTCTAAACGCAGTTTTACGTCTAAACGCAGTTTTACGTTCAAACACAGTTTTACATCTAAACGCAGTTTTACGTCTAAACGCAGTTTTGCGTCTAAACGTAGTTTTACGTCTAAATGCAGTTTTACGTCTAAACGCAGTTTTACGTCTAAACGTAGTTTTGCGTCTAAACGCAGTTTTACGTCTAAACGTAATTTTACGTCTAAATGTAGTTTTGCGTCTAAAAGCAGTTTTGAACCTTGAAAAGCGTTTTACGTAGAAAGCAATTTGCAGTTATAATTGGAATCCGAATGTAAGCGTAAACCGTAGTGTAAAGATCGTACGAA
Source organism: Musa acuminata AAA Group (assembly GCF_036884655.1). NCBI lineage: Eukaryota > Viridiplantae > Streptophyta > Magnoliopsida > Zingiberales > Musaceae > Musa > Musa acuminata. The sequence continues at coordinate 29,429,702 of NC_088346.1, forward strand.
AACACGATTTACGTTTGAATGCAGATTTTGAAAGATCAGAGCTTAGAAACTCGTTCGTAAAGGCGCAGAGGGCAGTAGCAATGTAGGAGGTTTGCAGTAATGATAAAGTGCTCAAGGTAAAAGCAAACCAGAGATTTAGAGTGGTTCGGTCAGTCTTGACCTACTCCACTTTTGGCTTCCTCCTCCGACGAGGTCACCAACGTCAACTAGCTGCCTTCCTTCAATGGGCGAAGGCTAACTACCCTTTTACAGTTTCTCTCCTTTTGACAGGCTCAGGAGACAACCTTTACAGATCCTTTCTCTCCTCTCTTTACAACTCAAAACTTGAAGAACAGAAGGAGGAGAACTTTAGGACTTTACACAAATTTGAGCTCTTAGAATCACTGAAAAGATCAAGAATTAGGTGTGGATCTATATCTTTTCAGTGCTGAATGGGTGGGGTATTTATAGGCCCCAACCCAGTTCAAATTTGGAGCTCAAAACGATCAAATCGATCAAATCCCAGAATTCTGGGATCAGGCGGTTGCACCTCTTGACTGGAGAGGTGGCACCGCCTGGCAGAGCTTGACGACTGAGCTCAGGCGATTGCACCTCTCTGCCAGAGCTCGAAGACTGAGCTCGATGGTTGCACCGCCTGGCAGAGCTCGAAGACTGAGCTCGGTGGTTGCACCGCCTGGCAGAGCTCGAAGTCTGAGCTCGGTGGTTGCATCACCTGGCAGAGTTCGAAACTGAGCTCAGGCTGATGCACCTCTCTGCCAGAGCTCGAAGACTGAGCTCGGTGGTTGCATCACCTGGCAGAGCTCGAGACTGAGCTCAGGCTGATGCACCTCTCTGCCAGAGCTCGAAGACTGAGCTCGGTGGTTGCACCGCCTAGCAGAGCTCGAAACTTGAGCTCTGGCGGTGCTACCTCTTGACAGAGGAGGTTGCACCGCCCAGTCTAGCTCGAAGACTGAGCTCTGGGTGGTTGCACCTCTTGGCTGGGGCGGTTGCACCGCCCAGCCTCGCAGCCCTGGCGGTTGCACCTCCTGGCTGGGGCGGTTGCACCGCCCAGCCTCGCAGCCCTGGCGGTTGCACCTCCTGGCCTAGGCGGTTGCACCGCCTGGTGCAATCAGGGTCCGAATGGTTCGCTCCATTCGGCCCAATTTGAATCTTTTCAGGGGCCCAATTGCCCCAAGATTAAGCTAATGGGATCACCTCCCATTTTCAAGCTTAATCATCGTGCTAACTACGATTAACTCTAAGACAACTTCTGCAGCTATGCTCCGATGCGTCAATCGCTTCTTCCGGCGAGTTTCCGGCGAACTTCCGTCGATCATCCGATAAACCCTCGGTGATCCTTCTGCGGACATCCGGCATACTCCTGGACTTTGCGACGATCCACTTGGCGAGTTCCGACGAGCTTCGCTTGGCAAGCTTCTGGACTTCTCGGATCTGTTCTCGCTGAACCTCCGACGACCGTCCGAACTTCTGTCGAACTCTCGAACTCCCAACGTGATCATGATCTTGACTCCGGCGCAACACCTGCTGCTTGTCTTACTCTCATCGTAGTTAATCCTGCACAACAAATCAAAACTTCGATCGAGACAATTAATCCTAAGCAATTAACCAAGTTGTCCGACATGTCATTGGTCCCTCGACGCTTCGTCCGATTCTTCGGCGCATCGTCCTCTTCTGCAGCCTATTGCCCAATCGGCCAGTTGACTCCGCAACTCCGATATCCTTGGCACAATACCCGCTCTTCTTGGCCCGATGCCCGAGTCCACGGCCCGAAGCCTTCTGTCGATACGTCGACCGATCCACCGGCCCGACGTCCAATCTTCTGACATGTTCCTTCGGCACAACATGATTTTCCTGCTTTAATTGTCTCATCCTAATCGAAGCATCCTGCGTCACTCAAAACGCAGATTAAATCATAAACATATATCAAGTGGTTTCATCATCAAAATACGAGATTCAACAGAGGAGAGGAAATTCTGTAAGGGTTGTCTCTTAAGCTCGTCAAAAGGAGTGAAACTGTAAAAGGGTGGTTGGCATTCGCCTATTGAAGGAAGGCCTCTAGTTGACGTCGGTGACCTCGTCGGTGGAGGAAGCCAAAAGTGGAGTAGGTCAAGATTGACCGAACCACTCTAAATCATGGTTTGCATTTACTTTGAGCATTTTATCTTTACTGCAAACCTCTTCTAAAGCTTACTGCTTTCTGCGCATATACGATCGGGTTTCAGCTTTACACTTTCCGAATTAGCGTTTAGACGTAAATCTGTTTTTTCGGACGATCATCATATTTCAGTTTGCGTTTACATTTTGATTTCTATCTTAACTGCAAACTGCCTTAATATCCTTGCTTAAGCTGCATCTCGCCTAATCAAGTGATTTACGAATCAACATTTAGACGTAAATCAGTTTCTTCGTACGAACGTCATATTTCAATTTGCGCTCATATTCTGGTTTTCATCATAACTGCAAATTGCCTTCATAGATTGACTTTAACGTCATCTCGCTTGATCTGAAGTTAAAGCAATCTTAGAATCGGCTTTCACACCGAAGTCGTTTTTATCGTTCAAACATTTTTATCGTCGAAAGATTTCCACTGCACTAATTCACCCCCCCCCCCCCCCCCCCCCCCCCTCTTAGTGCTCTTGATCCTAACAATTGGTATCAGAGCCCGATATTTCTCATTTCAGATTTACACCCGAGAGAAATGACTCTACATGGCTTTCAAGAGGGTTTATCGGTTTTTCGTCCACCATTGTTTAACGGATTAGACTACACTTATTGGAAAACTCGAATGAGAGTTTTCTTGATTTCTATGAATTTGGATTTATGGAATATCGTTGAAAATAGTTTTCAACTTCCCTCTAAACCGATGAATGAATGGTCGGATTTGGAGAAGAAGTATTTTTCTTTAAACGCAAAGGCCATGAATGCCTTATTTTGCGCTTTGGACAAAAATGAGTTCAATCGGATTTCTACGTGCGAAACGGCTTTTGACATTTGGCGAACTCTTGAAATCACGCACGAGGGAACTAGTAGAGTCAAAGACTCGAAAGTTAACATTTTATTACATGATTTTGAGCTTTTTCGAATGCAACCAAGCGAGACTATATGCGACATGTACACCCGTTTCACGGATGTTGTCAATAGTTTAAGAGCTCTTGGAAAATATTTTTCCGATTTTGAACTCGTAAATAAGATTTTGCGTTCTCTTTCTAAGAAGTGGGATTCAAAAGTAACTGTAATACAAAAAGCTAAAAACCTAAACAACTTATCACTTGAAGAACTAATTGGTTCGTTGATGACATATGAAATGGTGCATAATGCACATGATGAACATGATGAACAAAATCACCTTCCAAAGAACAGGAAGGATTTGAAACTCCGGACAAATAAATACCACTTGAGTGATGACTCAAGTGATGAGGACAATGATGAACTTGAACTTCGAACACTAAATCTTAATAAGAGGGAGGCAACCAAGGATGAATCAAGAACTTCCAAAGGTGAAACGGCGAATTGGGCTTTGACGGTCTTCGACTACAAGGTAAGTAACTTAACTCTCTTGAATTATTTTGAAATTACTTGATGCTCTAATGATGTATTTTCTTTTTTAGTTTAGAATTAATGTTTTTTAAAAAAATTATTATGATCATGCTAGTAATTTCGAAAATGATAATATTGCATATTTTATGATAAATAAACAAAATGATTTTGATTGAAAATATGAAATCATGGTTAAGAAGTAATAATGTGTATCATGGTGATGTCCATTGTTATTTCTCGATTTTGAGTATAATAAATCATGTTTAATTTGAAGTTATGATATTTTTGAAATTATGTATGATGATTCTTGATAATTATGGATTATCGATTATCATGATAATAACAGTGGCTTTAAAAACTGATGCATGTTTGACATAAATGAAATAGGTATGGTTATATGAAATAGTGTAAGTGTCATGCTTGACGATTGTATACTCAATGATGCATAATGATGTAATAAAAACACTAAATGTTTGGATACCATGATTTATGATTTTATGCATGAGATTTTAAAGTTATACATGATGATTTTTGTGACTTATTGGTCTTGATGGTTTTATGATGAAATTCATTTTACGATCCTAAACGTTGATCCATGTTTTCATTTGACATAAATGAAAAGGCATCGATCACTTAAGATGAAACACTTAAAAAAGGGGAAAAAAATATTATAAATGAAATCATGAATCTATTTATGTTATAAATTTTGTGAGCCATAAAAATGATTTTGATGATTTAAATTTGAAATGAGTTTTATCAAAATCATGATCATGATTTGTCAAATTGAATGAATTTAAAATGAATGATGATTTTTCTCTTGAATGATTGTGACCTGTATTCCCTGTATTCATGATATGATTTTTATGCAATTCTTTGTATTCATGAAAGGTTTATCTCATCACCCAATTATTTTCTTCTTGATATTCCTTATGTGATGATATGAATACATGAAATATTCATTAATTTATTTTGATGTATACAAATGAAAAATTATGATCATGCATGGTAGGATATAATTTAACAAAATTGATACCATCATGATATGAAACATTTATTATTTGCAATGATGCACGCAATACTTGAGCTTTTTAATTATGATGTGATGTATTGCATATGATGTGAATCATGATTTAAAATGCTATGAGTTGTTGCTAAAATGAAGTATTATAAATGTTGATTTAATGTCATGAATACTCTAAATGATGAATGTTTGGTATCATGATCAAAATGAAGTGATAAATACTTTGAAAATAAATGTTTGTATCATGTTAGATGGTTTGACATATTGTGCATGATAAGCTATAAAGATGATTGAAACAATGATTGAAATAATAGGAATGATGATTTGGAATCATATAATAATGAGTTTATATGTTTTAAAAATATATATGATGATAATGATGCATGCAATGATGAAATATTCATGATAAAATAATTGTTTTGACATTCAAGACTTGAATTTTCATCAATGCTATTTACCTTTGTCATAATTTAGAAATTAACGTAAAGGGTCTTCCCTTCTTTTTGACAATGACAAAGGGGGAGCAAAACATGCTTGAAAGCTAATTTTCTAGCTCATATAATTCAAAAAAAAAGGAGAAAAAAAATAATTACACTTCTCAAAAGAAAAGGAATTGCTATATTGAACATCACCAAAAAGTGCTATCTTACAAATCTCAAGATGCACAAATGCATAGATGCAAAATTTATAATTTTGCACATCATTAAAATTTATGATGCTTTGGTGATTATGCATATTCTAAAATATTATAAGATTCACTAGCTTGCATGATGTAGAACTTGCTATATTGAACATCACCAAGGATTGATATCTTATAGAAGCAAAAAGTTGCACATGTAGCAAAACTAATATTTCAAGAAGCAAGAGTTGCTTTCTTGAACATCTCAAAATTACTAGCTTGCGTGTCTTAAAATTATAAACTTACCATCGTACTATAATGATAACAAGCATGCTTTACCTTCATGATTGTAATTGAATATCTATAGCAAAACCTTGTCTGAATGCAAGAACGAGTCAAATTTCATTTTCGGATTCTCTTGATCCTAACATATCAAGTTTACTCTCTTCCGAACTTAACAAGCATATGTCATATCAAGTTTAGTTCATATCATTGATTTTTAACATATGTAATCAACTAGCAAATACATCTCTCATACACATATCATGTGAAAAATATTTTTTGAGAAATGGATTTGATGAATATGGATGAAAGTGTTTTTACTTGCAAGGATTTGTTTCACATACATATCTTGATCCTTGTAAAAATGAAGCATGATTTAATCTCTCATTGATTTTAACTTCACTCGAAGTAAAATCACAAATAGCATGTATCACAAATAGTTGGTATCACAAATAGACTTCCTCCATGCAAAAAGATTATAACAAATACAAAGGAAGAAGTATTCAAAGTGATCTACATATCATGCTTGTACAATTGATTTCCTATCACTTACTATTGGAAAATAACTTGAACCTAGTAAAGGCATGAACGACTATCACACTTATGCTCAAAATTTGCTTATATTGTTCTCCTGGTATCACAATTACCATGCTTTTTGTTGATGACAAAGGAGGAGAAATATATGAATTAACACTGATGCTATGATTATGCCATGCCTGCATCATCAAGAGATATATGAATTAATATAATTGCCATATTTGTAATGCTTGCATCATCAAGAGATATATGAATTGATGCTATGATTGTCAAATTTGCATTATGCCATGTTTGCATCATGCGTTAAGATATCAAGAACTTGTATCGTAATTTTACGCGTTGATATCTTACCATGTGATGAAATGCTACAATTGATAAACACTTGAAATATTTACGTTATGATATCAAAAGCTTACAACGTAATTTTACATGTTGATATTTGATAATAGCAAACTTGCATGATGATAAAACTTGATATTATGTTTTTCATGCAATAAGTTGAACCAATATCATGAACACTTGATTATGGTACTTCTCCTTTTTGTTGATGACAAAGGGGGAGAAGTATGTTGATGACATGACATGTTATGCATAAGTTTATGCATAAGTTCATGATGACGTGTTGCAAGTATTCATGATGAATATTGCAATGGCTTGAATTCAGTTTGAATTCAAGATTATATCAATATGGCATATTGATAGGGGGAGTTTGTTTAAACTCAGGGAGTTAAGGTTAACTCCGTCATCAAGTAGTTGTCATCATAAAAAAGGGGAAGATTGTTGAATCTCTTATTTTGATGATGAAACCACTTGATATATGTTTATGATTTAATCTGTATTTTGAGTGACGTAGGATGCTTCGATCAGGATGAGACAATTAAAGCAAGAAAATCATGTTGTGCCAGAGGAACATGTCAGAAGATTGGACGTCGGGCCGGTGGATCGGTCGACGTATCGACAGAAGGCTTCGGGCCGTGGACTCAGGCATCGGGCCAAGAAGAGCGGGTATTGTGCCAAGGATATCGGAGTTGCGGAGTCAACTAGCCGATTGGGGCAATAGGCTGCAGGAGAGGACGATGCGCCGAAGAATCGGACAAAGCGTCGAGGGACCAATGACATGCCGGACAACTTGGTTAATTGCTTAGGATTAATTATCTCGATTGAAGTTTTAAGTGTGCAGGATTAACTACGATGGAAGAAAGACATGCAGTAGGAGTTGCGCCGGAGTCAAGACAATGATCACGTGGGAGTTCGAGAGTTCGACGGAAGTTCGGACAGTCGTCGGAAGTTCTGCGGGAACAAATCCGACAAGTCCATGAGTTTGCGAAAGAAGCTCGTCGGAACTCGCCAAGTGGATCGTCACAAGTCCAGGAGTTTGCCAGAAGTCCGCAGGAGCATCACCGAGGGTTCATCGGATGATCGACGGAAGTTCGCCGGAAGCTCGCCGTAAGAAGCGATTGACGCACCGGAGCAAGTTGCAATAAAAGTCTTTGGAAAAATTGTAGTTAGCACAATGATTAAGTTGGAAATGGGAGGTGATCCCATTAACTTAATCTTGGGGCAATTGGGCCCCTGAAAAACCCAAATTGGGCCGAATGGATCAACCCATTCAGACCCTGATTTCTGGCGGGAGGTGCAACCACCCAACCCAGGAGATAGCACCGCCTGGGCTAAATCTCCAAGCGAGACTAGGCGGTGCAACAGCCCCAGCTAGGAGGTGGCACCGCCTAGGCTCAATCTCCGAGCGAGACTAGGCGGTGCAACCTCCCCTGACAGGAGGTGGCACCGCCTGGGCTCGGTCTCTGAGCACTGGCTGAGCGGTGCAACCGCCTCAGTCAGGAGGTTGCACCGCCTGAGCTCGGTCTTCGAGCTCTGGCAGGAGGTGCAACCACCCCTGACAGGAGGTGGCACCGCCTAGAGGCTTAGTCTTCGAGCTCTACTAGGCGGTGCAACCACTCCAGTCAGGAGGTGCAATCGCCTGATCCCGGAATTCCGGGAATTGATAGCTTTGAGCTCCAAATTTGAACTAGGTTGGGGCCTATAAATATCCCACCCATTCAGCACTGAAAGGGTAGAGTATACACACTGAAATCTTTATCTTGTTCTGTGATTTTTAGAGCTCAAAATTGTTGTAAAGGCCAAAAGTCCTTCTCTCTCTTTTCTTCCAAGTTCTGAGCTGTAAAGAGAGGAGAGGAGAGAAAATTCTGTAAGGGTTGTCTCCTAAGCCCGTCAAAAGGAGTGAAACTGTAAAAGGGTGGTTGGCCTTCGCCTATTGAAGGAAGGCCTCTAGTTGACGTCGGTGACCTCGTCGGTGGAGGAAGCCAAAAGTGGAGTAGGTCAAGATTGACCGAACCACTCTAAATCATGATTTGCATTTACTTTGAGCATTTTATCTTTACTGCAAACCTCCTCTAAAGCTTACTGCTTTCTGCGTATATACGATCGGGTTTCAGCTTTGCACTTTCCGAATTAGCGTTTAGACGTAAATCTATTTTTTCATATGATCATCATATTTCAGTTTGCGTTTACATTTTGATTTCTATCTTAACTGCAAACTGCCTTAATATCCTTGCTTAAGCTGTATCTCACCTAATCAAGTGATTTACGAATCAGCATTTAGACGTAAATTAGTTTCTTCGTACGAACTTCATATTTCAGTTTGCACTCATATTCTGGTTTTCATCATAACTGCAAACTGCCTTCATAGATTGACTTTAACGTCATCTCGCTTGATCTTAAGTTAAAGTAATCTTAGAATCGGCTTTCACACCGAAGTCGTTTTTATCGTTCAAACGTTTTTATCGTCGAAAGATTTCTACTGCACTAATTCACAGGACTATGTCGTGTGTATCGCATTGCCACGAACTGTTCCACCACGATCCGCTGCACCATGTCGCCTCCTGGTGACATCTCTATTGCATTCTGATTCTTGTGGGATGAACTCGAATTGTGATCCCTCCATGTGTGGCCTCTACCAATACATCGCAGGGTCTCTTCCACATTCGATTTTGTTCGCTCCTTTGATAATCGACCTTCATTTGCCCACTCTTGGGTCACACATAGATGAAGCACCGCTCTAGGATAGTCCGTCACCTAGTAGCTCCCTAAGTCCCCCCCGACTTCACTATAATTTGTTGGGAAATCATGGGGGGCGACATCATATGCGCAGCGGAAGAACAAGAAAACAAAAATCCCCGATTCCCAAAAAGATGTTCGTCGTCGTGCGAAGATTGGTGCGCAAAAATTCCGCAAAACACAAAATTGCGTATAGAGATTGTGTTACCTAGGGAGATCGTATATCCCTGTTTCCTTGTAGATCCTTAGGAGTGGGTGAAGGAGGTCAAGTGTCCTCCTCTCTAGCGGTGATCCACACAGCAGGGTTGCGACGATGCTCCTCAAAACTCCAGGCCTACTCTGAGGTGGAGAGGGAGAGGAGAATAGGAAAGGCAAGCAAATACTCTAGCCTATGAGGCTGTGAATCCCTCCTATTTATAGAGATCCCGTGTCAAACCCTAATGGGTCCTTCCCTAGTGGGTATTGGATCTGCATCCAATAAGACAAGGGCTCCGTCGGATATCTCATATCCGAACCTCTACTCATCGCAATGCCTACCATATGTGTGTGACCCTCTAGGCCCAATATCGAGCTGGCCGTGAGTCATACCTGTCAGAACTCCTTCTAACTGAATGAATTATTATCTCTGTAATAATTCACTCGACTCATCGACTACGGACGTACTAGGCCACTACGCCGTAGTCCCTAGACGATACAGGGGAATCCAATCCATTGGACCTGTCTGTCCTCAGTTACCATGTACCTATAGTCCCTCATCCATCTAATATCCCAGATACCGTATATCGAGCATGGTGTTGTCAGACCCATACAGTTTCTACTCAAGTTTCGCTCTAATCGGATTCTCCCGGAGAACTCTTTCTCTCTCAACCCGAATGACCCTGGCTAGGGATTTGTCTGAGCAAGAACACATGGGATATTCCTCTCATGACGCCGAGAGTGGATGATCCTCTGTCGACACTCAATAGCCCTCGTAAGGTCAACCACCACTCCCAATGACCAGTTGTACTAGATCTGGGACAGCCAAACCTATAAGTCCGGTATCAAAGAGTGGAGCACTCATACAGGACATCCTTGGTGTCTCAAGTCTAAGGACCAGATACACCACTAGGACTACGGAATCGCTGTCTAACAATAAGGCATCATTAACCATCCAGCATTCCGTAAGCGGATCAATCAGTGAACTCATTCTCCAATGAGCACAAGTACTGTATCACTAGTGTCCCTACACGAGCAGCTATAAGACCAGCTGCATCCATCATATGGACGGGTATATAGCACACCAGTCTATCCGGTTATCACGATGTCCCTCTCGAGTAACCTATGACCGGGATTATTTAGGATATGTGTTTAAAGGTGAATCGATCTCATTATCGTGATCTCATCACGATCCGATTCCCATTGCATAAATCGAAGGACATCACAATATATATATGCATTTATGCAATAGTTATAAAGTGATATACGCCAAAATATAATAAGCAAAAAGATTCTGTATTAAGTCACACGTGCCATCACTCACATGATTGGCTTGCTGGGCACCTATGACTAGCATAATTAGTGCACCATTATCTGGATCCTAGGCCTTTGCCCCTACCAGCATAATCTTCGTTGTGCATCACTTCCTTCATGGCAACTTGAACAGCAACACCGTGGCATATTCTTCAAGAGTACCTGCCTCCGCGTCCTCTTGCCCCGTGCTAAGACCTTCTGAACCTAACTTCACCTTCGCAAGTTGAGTCGTCTTAGTTCTTCCATCAAATGCTTCTCCGAGATAAGGTACATGTGCCCAGAAGCTCCCTTCATCTTTGGCACCATACAAGATGAGTCCGCTCTATCAGAATGAAGGACCCATAGAACAACATGATCCTGCTCTTACCTCTGCAAGAGTTCATGTCCTTGACCTCTGTCCAAGGAAAGCACTATGCCTCCGCTCCATGTTCTATCTTCTATAATGGCTCCCTTCATGCCGCTTGGGTACTTTGCCAAGTTACACCCAAGTTGCTCCGCTCCTCGTTTTTGCATTGAGTTGATGGTGGCCCTCGCGCCCACCATTCCACGGGTCAGCCCTTCCTTGAGTCCGATTCCATATCGACTCCAAGTGTGCCTTCATTTGTATTGCTTTTGGCCGCTCCCCCACTTGATTTCGTAATGCATCCACCAATGCATTCTCTCAAGCGAGATCATGCGACGACTCCTCGTTGCTTGCTTGGTCCATTAAGCTTTGTGAAGTTGTTGTTTGTTGAGGTACTCCTCCCCAACATGTGCGGTTTGTCCCACATGATTCTCCCTCTAGAGAGCCGGGACATATCCCTCTTGGATAACTGTCCCATTGGAGCAACATCTCTCTTCGTTTTGGAGACCACCATCCCCTTGGACTACTCCGATTTGCTGAACAAACTGTGCATTGTTCTGTCTCCTGCAAACGCACTTGCTAGATTGCGACTCCATATCAATACAGCCCCCACTACACCACTCAAGGCCTAGCAACATGCTGAACTCATTAAACACTTTAGCCTCCTATAGACATATCCTTCACATGCCGAAGAGAAAGTTTCAATGCTCCATGACACCGTGTTTCAGTCGCCTTGGGATTGCCATAAACATTCCATCGAGTTAGCAATTCCCCTCACCTCTGTGAGCTTTGCATAACTCTTTCGATCGCTGAGCAACTCATTCAACCTTGCATGGTCTCATTCTTTACCAAGCGTCTCACTTGCCTTGAGCACCATCAAGTATAATTGTCAACGTTGAGCCGTAGCTCAAACTCAGCCATCCCAACCTTTGTGCGCTTCATATTCTTCTAAGCTTACCTATTCTCATGGTGCCTCTTGCACGAAGGGTTGGCCATTCCTCTGAAGGCCAATCTCAGATGCCTGCTCCTTCGAGTGACTCCTTTTTCCCTATATCTCCATGCCCATTTTCCCCTAAACGGTCATGCGTGTGCTGACTGCCCTCAACGCAGCCCTGCTAGGTCCCCCACGTTTGTATGCTAAGTGTTTCTATGAGTGCTTATCCCGCTCTGATACCATTTGTCACGGACTTAGCTAGTTTTGCCTAAGTCATGCGACACCGTTACGTGTCCGTCCGCAAAGGTCAGCCTCCCCGAAGCCTCCCATGATCCCTTAGGATCCACAAAATGGAAAACGGGTTAGAGAAAACGCCCCACTCGGGATCCACAAGTAAACATTTCCGAAAACACTTCATAGACAATGTAAATTACAAACAAACTTTACAAGCTCTGAACAGTTACATAACAAATGGTCAAAATGGTCAATTACAGATCGAAAATCTCTCACAAGTGTCCACATGACACAACCTTTATTTATAAGCCTAAAGCGGCTACAAAACCAAACTAAAATGGGACTATTAAGTCTTCGACCGTCCCTCTACATGTTGTAAAAAGCATGAATATATCAAAAGACACTGACATACATAAGCATTACATCAAACATCCTGTTTCAAAGTTTGTCCGTGACAAGGCGGTGGTACCGCCCATACCCTAAAATTTCGGGGGTTTGAATTTTGAACTCCAAATTTGAATCCATTTGGGGCCTATAAATATCCCAATAATTCTTGCATGGATTATCAAGAAATATTGAGAAAAATCCTATGATTCTAAAGTTATAAACATTAGAAAGTTGAGTTCCCTACTCTCAAAGCTTAGAGAGAGTTCTAAGGGAGGTGTGAGAGGGATACCTTGTAAAAGAGGGTTGTAAAAGGTTGTCTCCTAAACCTATGAAAAGGAGAAGAGGGGTGTAAAAGGGTAGTTGGTCTTTGCCCATTGAAAGAAGACCGATAGTGGATGTCGGTGACCTCGACGGAAGAAGAATCGACGAAGTGGATGTAGGTCACGACGATCGAACCACTATAAAAATCTAGTTTGCATTTCTCTTATGTAATTTACTTTACTGCAAACCATTTTAGTTGCTTCATATCCACTTTGCTCTTCCTTTAAAGTTAATACCTTTACGAAATGATTTTCTGTTGGAAACGAATTTAATCGCAACGAAGTTTTGAACCGACGTAATTTTTACCGCTGTACTAATTCACCCCCCCCTTTTAGTGCTGAGTCTTTTCCTAACAATTGGTATCAGAGCCTCATATTTCTTATTTGGTTTAACACCCAAGAGAAATGGCTCTTCTTGGCTTTCAAGAGGGTCACTCTCTTATTCGTCCTCCCTTGTTCAATGGGATGGACTACACATATTGAAAAACTCGAATGAGAGTTTTCTTGCTTTCATTGGATTTGAATTTATGAAATATTATCGAAAGTAATTTTGGAAGGTCTTCTCTTCCAATGAACCATTGGAATGATTCGGAGAAGAAGATTTTTTCCTTAAATGCTAGAGCTATGAATGCTCTATTTTGCGCTTTAGATAAACTGAGTTTAATCGGGTTTCTACTTATGAAACAACTTTCGAAATATGACACACTCTCGAAATCACACATGAAGGCATAAGTAGAGTAAAAGATTCTAAAGTCAATCTTTTAATACACGATTTTGAACTATTTCATATGAAACCAAGCGAAACCATTAGAGACATGTATACCCATTTTACGGATGTCGTCGGTGGTTTAAAAGCACTTGGTAGTCGTTTTTCAGATTTTGAACTTGTTAACAAGATTTTATGATCACTTTTTAAAAATTGAGATTCGAAAATAACGGTAATACAAGAATCAAAGAACTTGAATCATTTTCCAATTGAAGAACTTATTATTGAGAAAAAACCTCTTGAAATGGAATATTCTTTTCCCTCTTTATGTATCAAAATGGGTTCCTCATCAAAATACCAACTTGATATCCAAATAAAAATATCAACCAGCACAACATAAATAATAGAGCAAATAATCAATCACATAGTGAGACCAAATCTTTTAACGTGAAAAACCCAATGTGGGAAAAACCACGGGACCGTAGTCCACATCAAACTTCCACTATCAATAATAATGATAATAGGTTTACAATAGGTCTTCTCTAGAATAATCAAAGGATCACAATAACATCAAGAACATAGATCTTAGCTCTAGCATATCATCATATAGGATGGATCTCCTCGAAAGAGAATTCTAGGTCTCACATAGTGGATATAGCAGGAAATTACCTTAGAGAGGATAAACTATAGATCAACACCGTTAGGATTGTAGAGTTTACTGCAAGGATTCTTCACATAAAATTTGGGTAAAAAATGACAACGTTTGGCCACCGATCGTTAAGCAGAAAACTCAGAAACCTTACTTTCTCTCTATGTTTCTCTCTCCTCTTTTCTCTGCACGCTGCCGCTCTATACGCATGAAAAAACTTTTCTCACTCTCGTGTTTTGCCCTATCTCATATCTTTTAATTAATAATTTGATTTCTTTGATTTGGGCTCAAACGACCCAATTTGTCCAAGCCCACATATGGGCTGGACCCAACAATTCTCCCCCTCCAGCTCATATGGTGGGTTGTACCAAGCCCGCTCTTCGCCTACATGTTTCAATCTTCTCTTTAGGCAAAGACTTTGTCAACATATCTGAATCATTCTCATTAGCATGTATTTTTTCTAACTGTAATTCTTTCATCTCAAGCACATCACGAATCCAATGATATCTCACATCAATATGCTTAGATCTAGAATGATATGTTGAATTCTTGGAGAGGTGAATGGCGCTCTGACTGTCACAGTAAACATTATATCCTTCCTGTTTCAAGCCCAATTCCTGTAGAAACTTTTTCATCCATAAAGTTTCCTTGCAGGCTTCAGTAATTGCTATGTATTCTGCTTCTGTGGTTGATAGAGCAAACACACTTCTATAACTTAGACTGCCAAGAGACTGCTCCTCCTGCAAATGTCATCAAGAACCCCAAAGCAGACTTTCTGGAATCAGTATCACCTGCCATGTCTGCATCTGTGTAACCTTCTAACACAAGTTCATCATTACCAAAACATAGACATAACCTGGAAGTACCTCTTAGATATCTTAATATCTTTACTACTGCCCAATGTTCCTTTCCAAGATTAGAGAGAAATCGGCTGACCACTCCAACTGCATGAGCTATATCTGGCCTAGTACAAACCATAGCATACATCAAACTACCTACTGCAGATGAGTAAGGCACTCTGGATATTTCTTTTTTTCTTTCTCAATTTTAGGACATTGTTTCAAACTAAGCTTGAAATGACCTGCAAGTGGAGAACAAATTACTTTGACTTTACTCATGTTGAATCTTTTAAGAACCTTTTCAATGTAAGTCTCCTAAGATAGCCAAATCTTCCTTTTCTTCCTATCACGAAGAATCTTCATGCCAAGTATTTGTTTCACCGATCCCAAGTCTTTCATAGCAAAAGACATACTTAGCTCTTCTTTAAGCTTTCCAATTTTTCCAATATCATGGCCAACAATCAGCATATCATCAACATATAGCAGTAAAATAATAAAATCATCATCTAAAAATTTCTTCATAAACACACAATGATTAGATGTGGTTCTATCATACCCTTGACTTATCATAAAGGAATCAAACTTCTTATACCATTGTCTAGGTGCCTATTTGAGTCTATATAAGCTTTTCCTAAGCTTACACACTATATTTTGTTTTCCCTTAACTTTGAAACCTTCTGGTTGCTCCATGTAAATTTCTTCTTCTAAATCACCATGAAGAAATGCTGTTTTTACATCAAGTTGGTCAACTTCTAAATTCAAGTGGGTAGCTAAACCAAGAACAACTCAGATAGAGGACTGTTAGGACTCTAGCTTGGAGAGTCCTAATTGAGAGGGACATTCATGTAAAAATGTTAGGACTCTAGCTAGGAGAGTCCTAATTGTGAGGGGCATTCATGTAGGAGGTTTTTTCTTAGAGAAGAATTAGGAGTTGTAAGGGAATAGGAGTCTTGAGTAGGAGTTCTATTAGGAGTTGGTTAGAAGTAAGAGTCTTAAGTAGGAGTCCTATTAGGAGTTAGGGTTTAGAAGCCCTATAAATAGTCATGTATTCCTTCTCTTTTCTTAAGCAATAGATGAATCTTTTCTGTAGCCTTTGAGCAGCAACTTGGAGGGAGGAACCCCTATAGAGTTCCAAGGAGGCCGATCCCCTAAAGAGATTAACCCCAAGTTTAGAATCTGTAAGGGTTCTAACACCTGGTATCAGAGCAGCGTTCTTGGCGTCTCGCTGCCCTTCCACAGCCATCCATCAACCCTCTACAACCATCCAAAGCAATTCCCACAATTGCTTAAAAGATCGTCACCGAATTCCGTCATCATCTCCATCACCACGGATCATCCTTTGATCTCCCCGTGAATTGCAACAGGTTCTGGTTTCCTACCTTACTATTGCTGCAATTTAGTTATCCTTATTCGAAAATCCAAAAAAAAAAAAAAAATCGTTCCTATATTGCTGCATAAACTTTTCGTCACAAAGTTTTCATCTCTACGACGAAAGATACATTGCAGAATTCCAACCGCATAGCACCATCTGTTTGATCTTGCTACTGTGCTTTTTCTATCCAAATTTCTACATAATTTTTATGACATCTTTGACACTTCTTAACAGTGGATTTCCCTTTGGTTTCAAAAAAAAATTCTCAATATAAACTACTGATCTTTTATGTCCAATCTGCTGCACTTGAATTGCAGAATTCAAGCCGCATAGCACCATCTGTTTGATCTTGCTACTGTGCATTTTCTATCCAAATTTCTATGAAATTTTCATGACATCTTTGACACTTCCTAACAGTAGATTTCTCTTTCGTTTCATCGAAAAATTCTCAATATAAACTACTGATCTTTTTTGTCCAATCTGCTGCACTTGAAAATCTATGCTGCAGAAAATTTCAGCTGCATATCATTGCCTTAACCCATCTATTTGCAATATTTTTTGAATGAAATTTCTTATACACTTCATAGATCATCTTGGCTTCCATCTAAAATTGATCTATTAAGAAATTCATCTCTAAAAATGATTTTATGTTACTGCAAATTTTCATCGTAACCCGCTGAAATTTTTCGACGATAATTCTACAATTGCAACTTGCACCAATTTCCTTGCTGTTACACTGCCGATATTTTCTTGATTAAATTAGATATCCTTGCTGTCATATAAATTATGATTTTGCTATCAATTCCCTCCTCAATTCTCTCAAGTTTTTGGTGGAAATTACGTCGAGAAACCATTGTTTCTTCGATGACAATTCTACTCTTACAAGACAGCACATACTTGCTGCAACTTCCACGGATTTCTGTCAAACCTTTGCTACCATCTACCACAGATCCAAAACTTTCAACCATAGCCCTAAAACTCTACTAAACAATACCCTGAAACTACACCCAAAACTACCACAAAACAAGCCTAAATCGTAGCCTACATCCATCAATCCACCAACCCTTTTGACCATCACTTCTCTCAACCTATACATGCCTTTAACCTAACAACAAAAGAGAGATCTTAACATCATAGATTTGGAGGTATATATTATGGCATCTAAGGAGGTAATCAATGCTAAATTCGAAGCCTTGGAGGCGCGAATGGAGGATAAGATTCGGATGCTCTTTACCGAACTCAGATTGGGCCGACCACTAAGCCCGAAGAAATCACATCAAGGAGAGAGCTTTGCCCAATCACACCAACCCCAAAGATATGACTTCCAAGAGAGGGGAAGCTCTATGACCAACCCCAACTATCCATGCATGAGAGTGGACTTCCCTAGATGGGAAGAAGGAGACCCGATTGGTTGGATCTCGCGCGCGGAGCGATATTTTCGGTACCACAAAACCGCGGATGTATCTATGGTGAAAATTGCAACTATACATCTTGAAGGGGATGCTATACAATGGTTTGACTGGTTTGAACATACTTATGGAGTCCTTTCATGGCGACAATTCAAAGAAGGACTGCTGATTCGCTTCAGACCAACCGATTACGAGAATATTGACGAACAACTAGCAAAGATCCAACAAACCTCCACCATTCAGGAGTACCAAACCAGGTTTGAAAGGTTATCTAATCAAACTCATGATTGGTCTCAAAAATAGCTATTGTGCACCTTCATTGAGGGCTTGAAGCCAGAGATCCGAGGAGAAGTTAAAGCACGACAACCGTATACGCTTATGGCAGCCATCTCTTTCGCACGACATCAAGAGGAGCAATTGAACCATGAAGCTCGGAGGACTAGGGTCTCTCCTAAACCAATAATATTGAAGCCCTTAGCCCCCCCTACCGTCGACCAAGTCCCTACACTAAAGAGGTTAACAAGAGAAGAGCTTCGGGAGCGATATGCGAAGGGGTTATGTTGGCATTGTGACGAGCCGTGGAGCCGTGAGCATCGCTGTAGTAAAGGGGGACTTCTTATGATTGAACCGATAGAAGAAGAGGTCATTGAACATCCAAAAGAGAGCCTTGAACATGAAGAAGAAGATGCAGAAGAAGAGCCACAACCGACCGAAGTTACGGTACATACACTAGCTAGCTACTCAAACCCGCAAACGATGAAAATTGGAGGCCTTCTCAAACAACAACCAATCACTGTTCTCATCGACACGGGAAGTACTACTAACTTCCTAAATAGTAAGCTTGCTGTTCGGATATCATTACCTATCGAGAATCGCTGCAGGTTTGATGTTAAGGTCACCGACGGACGGATTTCGAATTGTGATCATAGGCGCATGCAAGAGAAACTATTGCTGCAGGACCAAGAGATAATTGTAGATTTCTTCCTTCTCCCTCTTAACAATCATGAGGCCATGCTCATAATTAAATCATTGACAACATTAGGTGATATTTCTTGGAATTTTATGAAACTAATTATGAAATTTTACAGTAAGGAGAAACAGGTGACATTGCACGGGAAACGTGGGGGGACATAACAACGATTTGCACACAACAAATGGAGAATGTTTTGCATAAAGCATGAAGCGGCTTTTTGGTACAACTTGAGCAGCAAACTAAGGGAGAGCCAACAGAATTTGAAGATCCAAATCTAC
The DNA here is from genome assembly GCF_036884655.1 of Musa acuminata AAA Group. Classification (NCBI taxonomy): domain Eukaryota; kingdom Viridiplantae; phylum Streptophyta; class Magnoliopsida; order Zingiberales; family Musaceae; genus Musa; species Musa acuminata. Next base: position 29,448,726 of record NC_088346.1, read on the forward strand.
TTCCTTTGCTTACTGAATTTTTATATATATTTGATGAACCGCGCAACCTACCTCTTACCTGTCGGCATGATCATTGTATAATGATTCTTCCAGGCAAATCTTCAGCAAATGCTCAGCCATATCAGTATCCACATCTCCAGAAGGATGAAATAGAAAGGATTATAAAAGAGATGCTCGAAACAGGAGTTATTCGGCCAAGTTGCAACCTCTACTCTTCGCCGGTGCTACTTGTACGCAAGAAGGACGGAACAAGGCGAATATGTGTTGATTACCGAGCTCTCAATGGCATAATCATCAAGGACAAATACTTTATTCCAATAGTAGATGAATTGCTAGATGAAAGGGAGCACAAATCTTTATAAAGCTGGACCTTTGATCCGGGTATCATCAAATACGAGCATGCAAAGAAGACATACGAAAAACCACCTTTTGAACACACAACAACCACGAATTTTTGCTTTCTTCAACAAAAGGTTGAATATCTTGGGCATATCATATCAGAGGAAGGTGTGGCAGTGGACCCCTTCAAAATTGGAGTAATGCAAAACTGGTCGACCTCGAGAAACATAAAATTGCTACATGGCTTTCTGGGTTTAACAGGCTACTACCGTAAGTTCGTGAAAAACTATGGAAAGATCAGTGCACTACTTACTTCCTTACTAGAAAAGATGTCTTCCAATGGTTGGACAGAGCCTCCGCTGCCTTCGACAAACTTAAGGCAGCCATGACGACGACGCCGGTGCTAACACTACCAGATTTCAACCGACCCTTCATTATTGAGGCCGACACATCTGGAGTCAGAATTGGAGCCATTCTCATGCAAGATGGTCGACAACTCGCATACACTAGCAAGGCATTATCTCCCTCCGATCAAAATATGTCAACATATGATAAGGAGATGCTCGCCATTGTGCGCGCAGCAACGAGGTGGAGATTGTACTTGATCAGGCGATACTTTCAAATCAAGACCGACCATAAAAGCCTAAAATATCTCTTGGAGCAGAAGATATCTTCCCCCGAGCAGCAAAAATGGGTAACAAAACTTCTTGGATTTGATTTTGAAATAACTTACAAAAAGGGGAAAGAGAATGTTCTTGCAGATGCGCTTTCGCAGCTACCCGAGCAAGTTGAAGTTTCGACCGTTTCACTTCCGACCAGCGACTTCCTTGAGGATATTAAGATGGAATGGCAGGAAGATTCAGATACTAGTAAGATTATAAAAAAATTGGAGGAAGCACCAAGCGCCTTGGCTCATTACAATTGGGACTCAAAAGAATTACACTATAAGGGACGCATTGTGCTTGTGACAAATTCTACTTGCATCTTCAATAGCAGATTTTGGACAAAGTTATTCTATATGCAGGGTACTAAATTGAAAATGAGTACGACATATCACCCACAAACCAACAGCCAACCGGAAGTTTTAAACAGGTGCTTGGAGACAGCCCAAAGCCACCCACCAAATATGACTACCCAAAGAAAACTCGAGACCCAGCCAAGTGCCATTATTGATCGATGGATCGTGACTCGACGACGACGACCCACTAATGAAGTGCTAATACAGTGGGCGAACCTACCAAAAGAAGATGCCACTTGGGAGAACTATGACGACTTGAAGATCAAATTCCCAGAATTCATGAATCATCAGCTTCAAGGACAAGGCTGATTTGAAGAGGGCGCGTCTATTAGGACTCTAGCTTGGAGAGTCCTAATTGAGAGGGACATTCATGTAAAAATGTTAGGACTCTAGCTAGGAGAGTCCTAATTGAGAGGGACATTCTATTAGGACTATAACTAGGAGAGTCCTAATTGTGAGGGGCATTCATGTAGGAGGTTTTTTCTTAGAGAAGAATTAGGAGTTGTAAGGGAATATGAGTCTTGAGTAGGAGTTCTATTAGGAGTTGGTTAGAAGTAAGAGTCTTAAGTAGGAGTCCTATTAGGAGTTAGGGTTTAGAAGCCCTATAAATAGTCATGTATTCCTTCTCTTTTCTTAAGCAATAGATGAATATTTTCTGTAGCCTTTGAGCAGCAACTTGGAGGGAGGAACCCCTATAGAGTTCCAAGGAGGCCGATCCCCTAAAGAGATCAACCCCAAGTTTAGAATCTGCAAGGGTTCTAACAAGGACAATTTCACAACTGGAGAAAATATTTCTTCAAAGTCAATACCTTTCTTCTAAATGAATCCTTTCATAACTAGTCGTGCCTTGTATCTTTGTTGTGAGCTATTGTTTTCAGTCTTCAATTTGTAAACCCACTTATTCTTGAGAGCTTTCTTCTCTTTAGGTAACTTTTCCAAGTCATAGGTGTGGTTCTCATGCAAAGATATCATCTCTTCTTGTATGGCTTTACCCCACTCATTCTTATGCTCATGAAGAATAGATTCTTGGTAAGTTTCTAGCTCTCCCCCCGTCAGTAAGCATAACATACTCATGTGGAGGATATCTGGTAGATGGTTGTCACTCTTTAGTGGATCTTCTCAATGGAATCTCAACTGGTGGTGGAGGTGCTTGTTCAGTTGCTTCAGCATCATCAACTATAGGTGTATCATCACTAGTATTCTCACCACAATCTTCTTGTTCATCTCTCCCATGATCATCATGAACTACAGGTGAAGGAAGTGGACCCAAACTCCAAGGAATATAAACAGAGGTTTTTGGCTTCTCAATATTATCACCATCATCAAATAATTGGTCTTCAAGAAACACAATATCTCTGCTTCTAATAATCTTCTTGTTCACTGGATCCCATAATCTGTACCCAAACTCTTCATGACCATATCCCAAGAAGATACATGCTTTTGCTTTACTATTAAGCTTGGACCTCTCATCTTTGGAAATATGAACAAATGCTTTACACCCAAAGACTCTTAAGTGATTATAAGATATATCTTTTCCTCTCCATACTCTCTCTGGAACATCATCTTTCAGAGAAACTGATGGAGAAAGATTTATCATATCAACTGTAGTTCTCATAGCCTCCCCCCAAAATGACTTTGGTAACTTGGCGTGGGAAAGCATATACCTAATCCTTTCTTCAATAGTTTTGTTCATCCTTTCTGCCACACCGTTCTGCTGAGGAGTTTTAGGAACTATTTTCTCAAGCCTGATACCATGGAACCTGCAATAATTCTCAAAAGGACTCCTGTACTCGCCACCATTATCTGATCGAATACACTTTAGTTTTCTGTCAGTTTCTCTTTCAACACTGAGATGAAACTCCGTGAAAACATCAAGTACCTGGTCTTTAGATTTCAAAGCAAAACCCCACAATTTTCTAGAATGATCATCAATAAATGTAACAAAATAAAGAGCACCTCTAAGAGTTCTAGTTTGTATAGTACAAACATTAGTATAAACTAAATCAATAACATCTGATCTTCTAGATGATGGATATGTCTGAAATGCAACTCTATGTGTTTTTCCAACTAAGCAATGATCACAAGATTTAAGAGATGTACCTTGCAACTATGGTAAGAACTGCTTTCTAGCAAGAGTTTGAAGTCCCTTCTCGTTGATATGTCCAAGCCTCTTATGCCAAAGATCTATACTTTCAACTTTTTGAATTGCATTAATCTCTCCTTTTGTGTAGCTTAGCTTCCATGACATAAAAAGAGTTAATCTTCTTTCCTCTTGCCACAATCAAAGAACCTTTAGTGAGTTTCCATTTGCTTTCACCAAAATAGTATGCAAAACCCTCATCATTAAGTCTACCTGTAGATATCAAGTTAAGACGAATATCTGGAACATGTCTTACATATTTGAGTATCAATTTGCTCCCAATACTAGTCTCCAAGCAAATATCTCCAATACCCACAATCTTAGATGTATCATTGTTTCCCAATTTGACATTACCAAAATCACTAGTAGTGTAAGATCTAAAGAAATCACCATGAGAAGTAACATGAAATGAAGCACCAGAGTCAATTACCCAATTACTGTACTGAGCTACAAGACTAACACAACCTTCATCACAGACAATAGTGATATTACCTTTAGCAGCAACTATATTGGTCTCTTTCTCATTTTTCTTCATTTCATTTTGTTCTCGCTTCCAAAACCTACACTCATTCTTCTTGTGACATAGCCTGTTATAGTGAAAACATTTGATATCTCTTCTAGACTTGGATCTTCCTCTATAACCATGTAGATTTTTGCTATGACTTCTTCCACATCTTTCTTGTTTTTCAGTAACAAATGCCCTAGAAGAAGATTTACCCCGTTCTTTCCTTCTGGCATATTCATTTAGCAAACTGTCTTTAACCATATCTATAGTTAGAGTTCCCTCTGGCGTTGAGTTACAAATTGTCACCATATATGTTTCCCAACTTTCTAGTAAAGAGCTGAGAAGTAGTAATCCTTGTATCTCATCATCTAAATTCATTTTCATAGCAACTAACTTGTTTGCAAGACTCTGAAATAGGCTAATATGCTCAACAATGTTACCACCATCTTTATACTTCAAATTTACAAGCCATTTGAGGAAAGAAATTCTATTTCCCACTATCTTTTTCGCAAAGAGGTTTTCTAAACTTTGCCAAACAACATCAACTCTGGTTTCATATGAAATATGCTCATGCAAGTTTATATCCATCCATCTTCTAATATAGGCAATAGCTTTTCTATATTGAACTTTTCATTCTTAATCGTCTATAGTAGAAGGTTTATCTTTAACCTTGATAGGCTTATACAAATCTTTGCAATATAGCAAATCTTCTATCAGACGCCTCCAAGTGGAATAATTTGATGAGTTCAATTTAATCATACCATCTGACTACTCCATTTCAATCACACAAGAAAAACTAGCACCAAGCAACCTGTTGCTCTGATACCACTTGTTGGGAAAAAACCTATTGAAGCGGAATAGTCTTTTCCCTCTTTATGTATCAAAATGGGTTCCTCATCAAAATACCAACTTGATATCCAAATGAAAATATCAACCAGCATAACATAAACAATAGAGCAAATAATCAATCACACAGTGAGACCAAATCTTTTAACGTGGAAAACCCAATGTGGGAAAAATCACGGGACCGTAGTCCACCTCAAACTTCCACTATCAATAATAATGATAACAAGTTTACAATAGGTCTTCTCTAGAATAATCAGAGGATCACAATAACATCAAGAACATAGATCTTAGCTCTAGCATATCATCATATAGGATGGATCTCCTCGAAAGAGAATTCTAGGTCTCACATAGTGGATATAGCAGTAAATTACCTTAGAGAGGATAAATTGTAGATCAACACCGTTAGGATTGTAGAGTTTACTGCAATGATTCTCCACATAAAATTTGGGCTAAAACTGACAACATTTGGTCACCGATCGTCAAGTAAAAAACTGAAAAACCTTACTTTCTCTCTCTGTTTCTCTCTCCTCTTTTCTCTACACGCCGCTACATTGTACGCACGAAAAAACTTTTCTCACTCTCGTGTTTTGCCCTATCTCATATCTTTTAATTAATAATTTAATTTTCTTTGATTTGGGCTCAAACGACCCAATTTGTCCAAGCCCACATATGGGCTAGACCCAATACTTATAGGGTCTTTGGTGACCTACGAAATAACGTGCAATGCATGTAAAGAACTTGAGAACCACCTTCCAAAGAACAGAAAAGATTTCAGATTAAGAACAATTGAAGATCACTCGAACATAAGCTCAAGTGATGGTGAACTTGTACTCCTCATAAAATTTTTAAAACAAGAATTAAAAATAAAAAATGAACTTAAAAAGAAGAAGAAGACTACTACTTTGGACGAATTGAACTCATTCGAAGACAAGAAGAAAATCAATAAAGGCAAGGTGGCAAACTACGCCTTAACGACGTTCGACAATGAGGTAAACAACTCAAACAAATATTCTTTAATTTATTTTAAAATTATATAATACTTTTCATGAGTTATTCTTAAATTAGTTTAGAAAAATTATTATTTTTCAATTACATGTTTAATGAAACTGCAAAAATAAAATTGGGTCATGCTTACCTTTCTAGTGATTTTGAAAGTAATCATGAAAATTACATGTTTTATGATAAATAAATAAAATAATTTCGATTAAAAATACCTTATGAAATCATGCTTGATGTTTTAATAATGCAATAGAATGTTAGATATAAATTTAATGCTTGTACACCTAACAAGATGAATCATATTGTTTCTCGATTCTGATTGAAGATGCTATATGATTAATGAAATTATGTTTGATTTTAAGTAATGATTTGATATCATGCTTAATAAGTTTATGTTTCGAATTTATGCATGATGATTCTTGAAATTTATGGATTATTAATTTTTATGATAATGAACGTGGCCTTTTCGATTTTAAACTATGATGTATGTTTTCATACGAAAAAAAAAAAAAAACTTGATCATGCTTATATGAAATCAATTACTTAAAATGAAACACATAAAAAGAAAAATATATCTTAATGAAAATATAATGATGACTTGAAAGCATGCTTAACGGGTTTATATTTCGAACTTATGCATGATAATTTTTACGATCTTTTGAAAGTTCTTTTTTCGTGTTAATGAATGATGTATGGATTTGAAAGAAAAGAACATGTATGTACGAAATCAAACAATAAGTTGAAACAAAAGGAGGAAAACATTTTAAAATTTTTTTTTTCTCTATCTTATCGATTTTTCACTAAGAGATCAATAAAATTATTTATGCCATTTTGAATCTCTTGAAAGAAATGTTGAGATTTTGATGATTTTGATGATATGAATTTGAATAAATTTTATCAAAATCATGATCTTGGTTTATTGGAATTACTTAAGATATTTTTTTTAATCAAGATCTCTTCTTTGTACTCCTACGATTTTTCTTGGTATTTTACTAAAGAGGAGATTTTTCTATGTGAATCATAAGATTTGTTTTGCATGAATTGAAATCTTTTTCTCCTATGTTTTATTTTGCGATTTACTAAAGAGAATATCTTTTTCAAAATTCATGACTTAAAATTTCATTTGAATATCTTTTTCAAAATTCATGACTTAAAATTTCATTTGAATATCTTTTATTATTTGATCTCCTAAGATTTTTCTTTGAATATTTAAGAGGAGATTTGTCAAAATGAATCATGTCTTTTGGTATTCACATGATCTCATCCTTCATGATATGATTTTTTGGCTTTGTATAATTCCTTGTATTCTTGAAGTATATCTCATCACTTAATTCTTCTTGATATTCTTCATGTGATGATATGAATGCATGAAATACTCATGATATTGTTTTGATGCTCTAAAATGATATAAATTTACTAGCTTATGAGTATCATGTATGATATGATGATTGATTTATTTTTAGTATCATGCATAGAGTAAGGATGATATGTAAAGTTTTAAAATTGTGCATATTGTAAATTGAAACTATAATGATGCACAAGCTTATTGAAATAATGATTGAAACATTGATATAATTATGAATGATGATTTGATATTATGCATGTAATACTTCAACTTATGATAATGATGCATGCAATGATAAAATATTCATGATGAAAAATTGTTTTGACATTCATGACTTGATTTTTCATCTATATTATTTACCTTTGTCATGGTTTAGAAAATGATGTAAAGGGAATAAGATATATAAAATTGTATTCTTCCTTTCTTTTTGACAATGACAAAAGGGGAGATAGCTAGCTTACTAGCTAGCTTGCATACTTCAAGAAGAAGCAAAAAGCTTGCTCATACAAAAAAGATGCAAAAATCTTGCCAACTTTCATATGTATAAAATTTGTTAGCTCACAAATTGTAAGGAGAAAAACTTGCTTGCTTGCTAGCACATCTAAAGAGAAGATGCAAACGTACTTCATATACCTTGCTTCATGTAAAACATTGTATCTTGCTAGCTTGTTATCTTGCATTATTTTTCAAAAACTTGTTAGACTTCATACTTCAAGGAGAAGTAACACTTGTCAAATTGCTAGCTTGTATAAAATAATATAAAATTTTGCTAGCTTGCACTTTGCAAAGGAAGAAAAAATGACACTTCTTAAAAGAGAAGAAAGAGCTTGCTATCTTGAACATCACCAAAAAAATTGATAGATTGTCTATCTTAAGAATAAAAAATGCAAACTTGCATAATTTACAATCTTGCACATCTTTAAAAATAATGATGATTTGGTGATTATGTATGCTATAAAGTGATGAAAAATTTACTAGCTTGCATGATCGAACACTTGCTAAATTTTTTAGCTTACAAATTGGATGATGATAAATGCAATGTTGGACATTATATCTCAAACACTTGATAGTGACACTTCTCCTTTTTGTTGATGACAAAGAGAGAGAAGTATGATGTTATGCATAAATTTATGATAACATGTTACTTAGATTTTTGAATCCAAGAGTTCTATCAATATGGCATATTGATATGGGGAGTTTGATTAAACTTCGGGAGTTAAAGTTAACTCCGTTATCAATTGGTTGTCATCATCAAAAAGGGGAAGATTGTTGAATCTCGAATTTTGATGATAAAATCAATTGATAGTATTTATGATTTGATCTGCATTTTATGTAACGTAGGATGCTTCGATCAGGGAGAGACATTTAAAGCAGGAAGAATCATGTTGAGCTCGAGAAACATGTTAGAAGATTAGACGTTGTGTCGGAGGATCAATCGACGTATCGACAGAAGGATTCGGGCCATGGATTCGGGCATAAGGCCAAGAAGAGCGGATATTATGCCAAGGATATCAAAGTTGTGGAGGTCAATTGGCCGATTAGGCAATAGACTGCAAGAGAGGACGATGCACCGAAGAATCGAACGAAGAGTCGATGGACCAATGACATGCCGGACAATATGATTCATGGTTAGTATTAATTGTCTAAATCAAAGTATATTTTTACATGTGCAGGATTAACTATGATAGCAAGGCATAAAGCAAAATGAAGTCCCGGAGTCAAGAACGTGATTTCATTGGGAGTTCGAGAGTTCGTCAAAGTACGTACGTTCATCGGAAGTTCTATCATAATTGACCGAGAAGTCCCAAAGCTTGCCAAAGAAGCTCATCGAAACTCACCAAGAGGATCATCATGAAGTCTAGGAGCTTGCCGGGAGTTTGTAGGAACATTACCGAGAGATCGTCGGAAGTTCGTCGGAAGCTCGCTAGAAGAAACCTGGACTTATGGACTTTGTTTAGCTTAGTAAATGTCTTAAAATTTGTAGTTAGCACATAATAGGGATTAGAATTGGGACAACCCAATTAGAGGATAGTTGGGCCAAGTTTGGGCTGTGTTGGGCCAAGAGAAAGGCCCAAACACTAACCAAACAAGTGAAACCGTCATGGCACAATCTCTGAGACTGTCTCAGGCAGTGGTACCGCTAATCTAGGTGGTGGTACCACCCAGACTCAGTCTTCAAGACTGTCTAGGTGGTGGTACCGCCCAGTGTCAGGCTACTGTTAGGATCAAGAGCACTAAGAGGGGGGGGGGGGGGGGGGGGTGAATTAGTGCAGCAGAAAACTTTCGACGATTAAAATCGCGTTCGTACGATAAGAGCGATTTCGGTAAAAAATCTGATTCATAAATCACTTTAACTTGTAACCAAGCAAGTTACAGTTAAAGCAAAGATATAAAGGTAATTTTCAGTTATGATAGAAATCAGAACGTAAATGCAAACTGAAATATGATGTTCGTACGATAGAAACGATTTACGTCTAAACGCCGATTCGAAAAATGCAGAGCTTGAAATACGATCGTATATGCGCAGAAGGTAGTAAGCTTTTGAGGATATTTGCAGTAAAGATAAGATGCTCAAAGTAAATGCAAACCAAGATTTAGAGTGGTTCGGTCAATCTTGACCTACATCCACTTTTGGCTTCCTCCTCCGATGAGGTCACCGATGTCCACTAGAGGCCTTCCTTCAATAGGCGAAGGCCAACCACCCTTTTACAGTTTCACTCCTTTTGACGGGCTTAGGAGACAGCCCATACAAAATTTTCTTTCCTCTCTTATCATATTATAACTTGGAAGAAAAGAGGAAGAAGAACTTTCAACTCATACAACACTTTTGAACTCTAAAAATCATAAAGTAAAATTAGAATTTCGGTGGTTTTTGGGTGCCCTTTCAGTGCTGAAAGGGTGGGGCATTTATAGGCCCCAACCCAGTTTGAATTTCGAGCTCAAAATTATCAATTCTCATAATTCCAGGATCTGGCGGTTGTACCGCCTAGCAGAGCTCGAAGACTGAGCCTCTGGACGGTGCCACCTCCTGTCAGGGACGGTTGCACCTCATGCCAGAGCTCGAAGACCGAGCTTAGGCAGTGCCACTGCCTGATTGAGGCGGTTGCACCTCCTGCTAGAGCTTGATGACCGAGCTCAGGCGGTGCCACCTCCTGTCAGGGGCGGTTGCACCGTCCAGTCTCGCTAGGAGACTGAGCCCAGGCGGTGCCACCGCCTGGCTAGGGCGGTTCAATCGCCTGGCAGAAATCAGGGTCCGAATGGGTCGATTCATTCGGCCCAATTTGAGTTTTTCAAGGGCCCAATTGCCCCAAGATTAAGTTAATGGGATCACCTCCCATTTCCAACTTAATCATTGTGCCAACTACGATATTTCCTAAGACATTTACTGCAACTTGCTCCGTTGTGTCAATCGCTTCTTCCGACGAACTTCCGTCGATCATCCGATGAACCCTCGGTGATGCTCCTACGGACTTCCGGCAAACTCCTGGACTTGCGACGATCCACTTGGCGAGTTCCGATGAGCTTCTTTGGCAAGCTCATGGACTTCTCAGATTTGTTCCCGTAGAACCTCCGACGACTGTCCGAACTTCCGTCGAACTCTCCAACTCCCAATGTGATCATTGTCTTGATTCTGGTGCAACTCCTACTGTATATCTTACTTTCATCGTAGTTAATCCTGCACACTTAAAATAAAACTTCAATTGGGACAATTAATCCTAAGTAATTAACCAAGTTGTCCGGCATGTCATTGGTCCCTCGACGCTTCGTCCGATTCTTCGGCGCATCGTCCTCACCTACAGCCTATTGCCCAATCGGCCAGTTGACTCCGCAACTCCGATATCCTTGGCACAATACCTGCTCTTCTTGGCTCGATGCCTGAGTCCATGGCCCGAAGCCTTCTGTCGATACGTCGACCGATCCACCGGCCCGACGTCCAATCTTCTGACATGTTCCTCCGGCACAACATGATTTTCCTGCTTTAATTGTCTCATCCTGATCGAAGCATCCTGCATCACTCAAAACGTAGATTAAATCATAAACATATATCAAATAGTTTCATCATTAAAATACGAGATTCAATAATCTCCCCCTTTTTTATGATGACAACCACTTGATGACGGAGTTAAACTTAACTCCCGGAGTTTAAACAAACTCCCCCTATCAATATGCCATATTGATAGAATCTTGAATTCAAACTGAATTCAAGTCATTGCAATATTCATCATGAATACTTGCAACACGTCATCATGAACTTATGCATAACATCATACTTCTCCCCCTTTGTCATCAACAAAAAGGAGAAGTCTAACTATTCTTGTGTTTGGAATATTAGTTTAACTTATTGTATGAAAAACATAATATCAAGTTTTATCATCATGCAGTTTTGTAGCCAGAAAATTTAGCAAATGTTACATCATGCTTAGAACATTCAAGCTATCAAGTTTTAGATATGCAAGTTTTACAGCATACAAGATAGCAGTTTTAGAACATGCAAGCTAGCAATGTTACAACATTTTAGAACTTGCAAGCTAGCAATTTAGAGATGTTCAAGAAGGCAACTCTTGCTTCTTGAAATATGCAAGTTGCAAGCTAGCAAATTTTTGCTTCCTTTGCATTGTTTGAGCTCGCAATTTTGCTTCCATTGCAAGGTGTAAGTTTAGCATGTTTAATTTTCTTGAGATAGCAACTATTTGCTTCTCTTTATACTACAAGCTAGCAATTTTTACGATATATAAGTTTTACTACATACAAGCTAGCAATTTTTACGATATGTAAGTTTTACTACATACAAGCTAGCAAAAATTTCGAAAGCAAATGCAAGATAGCTTTCTTGTGTAAGCTTATGATTCTTGCTTCCTATTGCAATGGGCAAGTTGCAAGTTTTGCTTCTTGAGATAGGCAAGATAGTACTTTTGCAATTTTTGTTTGGCAAGCTTGTGATGTTCAATATAACAAGCTCTTTCTTCTCTTTTGAGAAGTGTCATTTTTGCTTTCTTTGCAAAGTGCAAGCTAGCAAAATGCCAAACTAGCAAGAGATAACGTTTTACATGAGGCAAGCAAACAATTTGGCAAGTGTTACATTTGCATCTTCTCTTTAGAGGAGTGTAATTTTTGCTTTCATCTTGAATTGTGTAAGCTAGCTAGTTTGCCTCTTTTCATGATGTCCACGCTAGAAATTCTTGCTCCCCCTTTGTCATTGTCAAAAAGAAGGGAAGACCCTTTTTTCAATTTTCAGATTATGACAAAGGTAAGTATCAATTTTATTTGTGCATCATTATATATTCAAATTAAAACATACACAATTTCAAAAACCTTATTTTTCATGCACGATACCAAAAAATAAATCAATCATCATTAATGGGTATATCATACATGATACTTAAACATTAAAATTTTTAAGCATTTATCAACATGTTGATCATGATGCCAAACATTCATCATTTAAAGCATTCATGATATATATCATATGCAATACATTATGTACATCATTGTCATAAGTATTGCATGCATCATTTCAAATTCATGAATATTTCATCATTGCATGCATCATGCCAAATCTTAAAATATACAATCATCATTAATGCATGATTCCTAATCATCATTTATTTTACAACATGATGGTACCAAATTTGTCAAATTACATTCTACCATACATGATCGAAACTTCTTATTTGTATACATCAAAACAAATTAATGAATATTTCATGTATTCTTATCATCACATAAGGAATATCAAGAAGAATTATTAGGTGATGAGATAAACATTTCATGAATACAAGGAATTGCATAAAAATCATATCACGAAAGATTAGAACATGTGAATACCAAAAGACATGATTTCTTTTTGAAAAACCTACTCCATAATTAATCAAAAGAAAATCTTAGGAGAACGATTAATGAAAAAATATTGATTCATAATAAATCTTAATTTGTAAATATCATGGAACCAAGATCATGATTTTGGATAAAACTCATTCAAATTCAAATCACCAAAAATCATTTTTATGGTTCACAAAATTCGTAACATAAGTAGATTCATGATTTCATTGATAATATATTTTTCTCTTTTTTAAGTATTTCATTTTAAGTGATTGATTTCATGTTAGCATGCCTTTTCATTTATGTTAAACATGCATCAACGTTTAGGATCGAAAAATGAATTTCATCATAAAACCATCAAGATCAATAGATTCTAAAAAATGAACTATTATAATCAAGAAAATCCGAAAATAAAATTTAACACTTTCATGCATTCGGACAAGGTTTTGCTATAGATTTTCAAGTTCAATCATGAAGATAAAACATGCTCATGATCATAAAATTTTTTGTATCCAAAACACATAATTTCCAACATGTTATTAAGGCATGTAATAGTGTAAAATCATCATGGCAATTCAGTGATTTGAACATTGAATCAAGAAAGTCCGAAAAATAATCTTAACAAGTTCATGCATTCGAGCACATTTTTGCCATAGTTTTCCAAATACACTCATGAAAATAACACATGCTTATCATCATGTATAGCTTAAAATCTCAGGCATAAAATTGTTAATCAAAATACTTAATATTACATCATTATGCATTTCTTCAAATCAAACATGATTTTTTTTTAATCAAAATGGAAATCAACGTAATACACATTATTACTTCTTAACCATGATTTCATATTTTCAATCAAAATCATTTTATTTGTTTATCATAAAATATGTAATATTATCATTTTTGAAATTACTTAGCATGATCATAATTTTTTTTTTAAACATGTAATTTTTAAGAAAATTAATTCTAAACTAAAAAAGAAAATACATCATGAGAGCATCAAGTAATTTCAAAATAAATTAGGGGGATTTTGATTACCTCATCATTGAAAGCGGTTAAGGCGTAGTTTTCCACCTCGCCTTTCTTGATTTTCTCCTCGTCTTCGGAGGAGTTCGATTCATCCCACTTTGTGTTCTTCTTCTTTGGCCTCTTCCTTCGTTCAAGTTTATTATTTATTTTAGATTTTTATTTAATAAACTTATTAAGATTTAGTGTTCAAAGTTCAAGTTCATCATTGTCCTCATCACTTGAGTCATCGCTCAAGTGGTATTCATTTGTCCGGAGTTCCAAATCCTTCCTGTTCTTTGGAAGGTGATTTTGTTCATCATGTTCATCATGTGCATTGTGCACCATTTCATATGTCATCAACAAACCAATTAGTTCTTCAAGTGGTAAGTTGTTTTGGTTTTTAGCTTCTTGTATTGCAGTTACTTTTGAATCCCACTTCTTAGAACGAGAACGCAAAATCTTGTTTACGAGTTCAAAATCCGAAAAACATTTTCCAAGAGCTCTTAAACTATTGACGACATCCGTGAAACGGGTGTACATGTTGCCTATAGTCTCGCTTGGTTGCATTCAAAAAAGCTCAAAATCATGTAATAAAATGTTAACTTTCGAGTCTTTGACTCTACTAGTTTCCTCGTGCGTGATTTCAAGTGTTCGCAAAATGTCAAAAGCTGTTTCGCACGTAGAAATCCGATTGAACTCATTTTTGTCCAAAGCACAAAATAAGGCATTCATAGCCTTTGCGTTTAAAGAAAAATACTTCTCCAAATTCGACAATTCGTTCATCGGTTTAGAGGGAAGTTGAAAACTGTTTTCAATTATATTCCATAAATCCAAATTTATAGAAATCAAGAAAACTCTCATTCGAGTTTTCCAATAAGTGTAATCCAATCCATTAAACAACGGTGGATGAACAACCGATAAGCCCTCTTGAAAACCATGAAGAGTCATTTCTCTCGGGTGTAAATCTGAAATGAGAAATACCGGGCTCTGATACCAACAGCTATAGGCGGTGGTACCGCCTAGTGCAGGCAGTGGTACCGCCCGTACCCTAAAATTTCGGAGGTTTGAATTTTGGGCTCTAAATTTGAATCCATTTGGGGCCTATAAATATCCCAGCTATACTTGCATGGATTATCAAGAAATATTGAAAAAAATCTTGTGATTCTAAAGTTGTAAACCTTAGATAGTTGAGTTCTCTCCTCCCAAAGCTTAGAGAGAGTTCTAAGGGAGGTGTGAGAGGGATACCTTGTAAAAGAGGGTTGTAAAAGGTTATCTCCTAAACCTATGAAAAGGAGAAAAAGGGTGTAAAAGGGTAGTTGGTCTTTGCCTATTGAAAGAAGACCGATAGTGGATGTCGGTGGCCTCGACGGAAGAAGAATCAATGAAGTGGATGTAGGTCACGATGACCGAACCGTTATAAAAATCTGGTTTGCGGTTCTCTTATGCAATTTACTTCACTACAAACCACTTTACTTGCTGTACATCTACTACGCTCTTCTGTACGCTTTCAATGTTAATACCTTTATGAAAAGGTTTTTCATCGGAAATTGATTTAATCGCAATAAATTTTTGACTCGACGTAATTTTTACCGCTGCACTAATTCACCCTCGCCCCCCACCCCCCTCTCTTAGTGCTAACTCTTTTCCTAACATATGCAACAAGCAATATAAAGTGATAAATGTTAAAATATATTAAGCAAAATGACTACGTGTCAAGTCACACATGCCATCACTCACGTGATTGGCTTGTAGGGCACATATGACTAACACTCATCGATTGCCCTTGTTCCCAACCATGTCACTACCACTTTTCCCAACCTCCTCACCGCCACTTGATCACCACCACCCACCTCCCAACTATAATCCTAGTTGCATTCCCTTGGGTCGCAGCTGCAGCCGTCGGTTGCCTCCCTCCTCGCGGTGACTGAAACAGGGCAACTCACCGATTGCCCTTGTTCCCAGCAGCATCGCCACCACTTTTCCCAACCGCCTCGCCATCGCTCGATCACCGTCGGCCGCCTCCTAGCCTTCAACATGCACATAGCCTCCTAGCTCTCAACCAGCAACTTCCTCTCCTCCACCGGCATCAACAATGGATCATCCTTTGCTGCCGTAGCCGCCGGACCTTCCGTTGCCTATTGACCTTGTCAATGCCGCTGCAACCACCCAGCCTTCAACCTACACACAGCCTCCCAACCCTCAGCCAGCAACCTCCCCTCCTCGTTGTATTGTAACTGCCACAACCACATCTTCTCCCATTTGAAGCCCATCTGGTCGAAAGGGGCCCATGCTTCCCCCGCTTTCGGCCAGCCCCACCGCCACCACTACTTTCCGGTCAACAATCACCGTTGCCATTGCTCCATTACCGGCAGCCTTCCCTCCTTGCTGCTCCACCCTGCTCAAGTGAGAAGGACTATGATCGTTGCTTTCCAGCCAGCGGACCACCCCCTCGTCGCTTCTACTGTCGGCGATGCTGCCCCCAACCGTGCCACCATCGTTGCCTCCCCTTGGATTGCAGCTACAATCGCTCGACCATCCCTCCTCGCAGTGATCAAAACAAGGCAACCACGACCATCGCAGCCACCATCATTTCCTCAACCGCATGTGATCCCTCGACGTCACTAGCGCCTCCTTCTGTAGTGTGACGGAGACAGAGCAATGCTGCCTTCCATCCGCACCATCGTAGCCACCGCAACAGTGAGCCCTTAGCAGCGCTGCCCCCAACCGCACCACCATCGCTGCCTAACAACCCTCAGTAGTAGCGATCCCTCCATGTAGCAGTCGCAACAAGCATCCCTGCCTCCCACGCAACGACCATAGCTACATCCCTGCATCCTCACAGCAACCCTTCATTCCCACAGTGCTACCACCGATTGCATCACAATAGCAGCACCGAATAGGACAGTGATTAATGCCCTAGTCCCGACACCAGAAACAGGAGTTGAGATTACATATTTGCAGTCTTATGCAATGGCCACCGATAACTTAGTGAAAGCACAAATGGAAGCATTGGAAATCATAATTGAGAACCAGATGCAAGAAATAAGCAACAATTTCAAAAAGAGCCTATTGGAGATCCTCAACAAATTTCAACAAGATGGGGTCTACATTGCACATATTTGGAAATATAGGAAAATGGCCCCAAGATTGTGACACAAACTACTCAAATATGAAGGTGGAATTTTCGAGATGGGAAGATGGAGATTCAACTAGTTGGATCTCCAGGGTGGAAATTTTTTTCGTTTTCATAGGACCCTAGAAGAATCCAAGGTAGAAATTGCCTCAATCCAACTAGATGGAGATGCAATCTAGTGGTATGATTGGTATGAAACTTGCCACAGAGTTCCTTCATGGGAGCAATTCAAAAGAGGGCTTCTTGTTCACTTTGACTCATCGGAATATGAGAATGTTGATAGATAGCTCGCCAAAATTCATCAAACTTCTACAGTGTTGGAATTGTTGAATCTCAGATTTTGATGATGAAGTCAATTGTAAATTGTTTGATCTAATCTATATGTTGAGAAAAGTGTGCAAAGATTAACTACGTAGCAGTAAGACATAAAGCAAGGTTTGTACCGGAGTCAAGATTGAGGTCTCATTGGGAGTTCGAGAGTTCGACGGAAGTCCGAATGTTCATCGGAAGTTATGCCGGAACCAACCGAGAAGTCCAAGAGCTTGCTAAAGAAGCTTGTCGAAAATCGCCAAGAAGATCATCATAAAGTCCAGGAGCTTGCCAAGAGTCCACCAGAACATTGCTGAATATTCGCCGGAAGTACGCCGGAAGCTCGTTGGAAGAGCAATTGATGCACCGGAACAAGCAACACTGTAATCATATCTTAGTTATCGTAGTTAGAGCATAAATTAGTTAGGATTTGGAAGTGATCCCACTAACTTAATTAGGGGCCAATTGGGCTCTTAACAAGGCTGAATTGGGCCGAATTGAGCACTCAATTCAGCCCCTGAATTCCTGGTCGGCGGGGGCACCGCTAGGGCCGACGGTGGCACTGCTTGGAAAGCAGTGCCCCCTAGGATTTTTGGGTGGTGGTACCGTTGGCAATTATTGTTGCCAGCATTGGTATCGCCCCTGTCAGGTGGTGGTACTGGCCAGACTGGGCGGTGGTACCGCCGAGTGTCAGGTGTCAAGCGGTGGTACCGCTAGGACCCCGAAAATCCAGGATTAGACACTTTTTGGCTCTATTTTTGAAGCCATTGGGGCCTATAAAAACTCCACCCTTTTCTGCATGAAAGGGCATGAAAAACATTGAGATAATCTTGAGTTGTTGGGGTGTAAAAGTGTTGTAAACAAGTGCTAGAGTTCTCTTCCTCCATTTCTAAGTTTTGAGATCATTCAAGAGAGGTGTGAGACTTATAAGGGTTCTCTCCTAAACCCGTGAAAAGGAGAAAGCGCTGTAAGAGGTGGTTGGTCTTCACCTATTGAAAGAAGGCCTTTAGTGGACACTGATGACCTCGATGGAGGAGGAATCTGAAAGTGGATGTAGGTCACAAAGACTGAACCACTCGAAATTCTAGTTTGCTTTTCAATTTGTGCAAGTTTCATTACTGCAAGCTACATTACCTTCTTACTGCCTTCTCTACACTCACATATGCTTTCAAGTTAAACTCCTTATGAAATGATTTTTGTCGAAATCAGTTTTAATAGAAACATAGACTTTGAAATCGTGAAAGTTTTTCGCTGCACTAATTCACCCCTCCCCCCCCCTCTCTTAGTGCCGCTCTTGATCCTAACAATTAGTATTAAAGCAAGGTTCACTCTCATTTGGTTTAAAACCTAAGAGAGATGGCATTTGCCGGCAACTAAGAGGGTCAATCAATTACATATCCTCCCATGTTCAATGGGATGGATTACACATATTGGAAGACTAGAATGAGGATCTTCCTAATTTCAATAGATTTTGAGCTTTGGAACATTGTCAAAAATGGTTTTCAAAATTCTTCTCTTCCAATGAATGATTGGAATGAGTTGGAGAAGAAGACTTTCACTTTAAATGCCAGGACTATGAATGTCTTATTTTGTGCATTAGATAAAAACAAGTTTAATCGAGTATCGATTTGTGAAACAGCTTTTGATATTTGACACACACTCAAAGTGACCCATGAAGGCACTAGTAGAGTGAAGGAGTCAAAAATTAATCTTTTAGTGCACATTTATGAATTATTTTAGATGAATCCGAGTGAGACCATTGGAGACATATATACCCGATTTACCGATGTTGTCAATGATCTAAAAGGACTTAGTAAAGGTTTCTCGGATTTTGAACTCGTTAATAAAGTTTTAAGATCCCTTCCAAAGAGTTGGGACCCTAAAGTCATGGCCATTCAAGAGGCCAAAGATTTAAATAACTTTCTCTTGAAGAACTAATTGGGTCACTAATGACCTATAAGATGACTTGTAAAGCTCATGAAGAGCTTGAGGACACCCTTCCAAAGAACAGGAAGGATATGACATTAAGAACCCAAGAAGATCACTTGAAAGAAAACTCAAGTGAAGACTTGGTACTCTTATCAAGGAAATTCAAAAAATTCATAAGAAGGAATAAATTTAAAAATGACACTAAACATAAATTTGAACCCAAGAAAGATAAAGTAATATGCTACGAATACAAGAAGCCGGGATACTACAAGAGCGAATGTCCCTAAGCCAAGAAGAGGGCACCAAAGAAGAAGGCTCTCAAAGCAACATGGGACGACTCAAGTGAATCTGAAGAAGAGGAGCCTATCAACACTGAGCAAGTTGCTCATTATGCACTAATGACCATTAGAGATGAGGTGAGTAGTTCATTTGATGCAAATTTATCCTTTGATGAACTATTAAATGCTTTTCATGATTTATTTGATGAATGCAAATTGATTAGTAAAAAATATACATTGTTAAAAAAAGAGCATGCTTCTCTTGTTAGTGATTTCGATAGATTAAAAGTTGAGCATAATGATAGTTTAGCTCCATGTACGAAATGCCATGAAGTAGAAACACTTAGAAAGGAAAACTTGCTACTCAAAGAAACCTTAGAAAAATTTGAGGTTGGTAGCAAGTCCTTGAACATGATCCTTGCCAATAAAGGTTACATTCATAAAAGAAGTAAAATCGGATTTGTGAGTAGCTCTCACCAATATCCAACCACCTTTGTTAAAGGCCCTATCTTGCATATTTCACCCTAAAACAAATGTAACTTTTGCTGCAAACTTGGACATGTAGCTTATCATTGTCCATTTAAGAAGTATAGTCCACATAAATTGATTTGGGTTCCTAAAGGAACGTAAAGAACTCCATGCAAAATGATAAGCTAAGCTGATCAATTTTTGAGGCACCCAAGGTCAAATGGGTACCTAAAAATCATCCTCTTTTATAGAAACGTATACCATCACATGCTAGGAGCAAGAGATGGTACCTTGATAGTGGATGCTCAAGGCATATGACTAGAGATCCATCTCAATTCTCTAAGCTCACTAGCCTAGACGAAGGATATGTTACCTTCGTAGACAACAACAAGGATAAAATCATTGGCAAAGGAACTATAAGTAACACATCCAACTTTTTTATTGAAGATGTGTTGTTAGTTGATGGCTTAAAGCATAATATTTTGAGCATTAGTCAATTGTGTGATAAAGGATATATTGTTAGATTTGAATCTAATGCTTGTATTATAGAAAAACCACACAAAAACACATATATAATTGCTCTAAAATAAAATAATGTATACACCATCAACATTAATAATCTTTGTAATGAAATATGTTTTTCGATTTTAAATGACGATGCTTGACTTTGTTATAGGAGATTAGGTCATGCTAGCATGAAACTAATCTCTCAAATTTTATCTAAAAACTTATAAGAGGAATTCCTCATATCAAGTTCGTCAAAGATAATGTATGTGATGCATGTCAATTAGGAAAACAAAAAAAAGGTAGATTCAAACCTAAGAACCAAATAAGCACCTCTAAACCTTTGCAATTGATCCATATGGACTTGTTCTAACCAATTTCTACATCAAGCCTAGGAGGTGTTAGGATCGGAAAGGCACTAAGAGGGGGGAGTGAATTAGTACAGCGGATTAAAACTTCGGTTTTGGAAAAATCTTTCGTAAGATAAAAAACCGAACTCGGAAGTGCTTATCTTGAAAGATTGTTCGTAAAGGTGTGTAGCAAAAGTAATGAGGAAGTAAAGCACATATGAAGGTTTGCAGTAAGGTAAATATCAATAAGTAAATGCAAACCAGAGAACACACCAATTTAAAGTGGTTCAGTCAAAATGACCTACATCCACTTGCGAAGCCTTCTTCGAAGAGGCTCCCAACTTCCACTAGCAAATCACTTTGAAGGGGAAGGACAAATACCCCTCTTACAACCTTTTACAAGTGGTTCACACTCTTATAAATTTTTAAAGAGAAAGAGGGAGGTGAACACTCAAGCTATTGAAAACAAAAACTTGCTAAAGGCTTTGCTAAGACTTTTATCTCAATCTCTTGCTTTTCAAAGGTTGTGTTCTCTGATGAGAATTGAGGGGTATTTATAGGCCCCAAGAGGATTCAAATTTGGGCTCCAAAATTTGAATTCTCTTGGGTTTTCGAGGTTGGCGGTGCCACCGCTTGTCGGTGGCAGTGCCATCGCCCGACCTCTCGGGTGCTGGGCGGTGCCACCGTTCAGTCCAGCGGTGCCACCACTCAGTCCAACGGTGCCACCACTCAGTTCTTGGGTTCTTTGCGGTGCCACCACCTACACTATTTCAGCTCACTGGTTGGGCTCCAAACTTGGCCCAAACCAGTTCGAATTCAGGCCCAAATTGCCTCTACTTGGATTATAGGATTAACACCTAATCCTAACCCTAATTAATGTGCTAACTATGAATTTAAAGACATTTCCTAAGCTTTTACAAAGTCCGCAAGTCAAGACTTTTTCCGGCGAGCTTCCGGCGAACTTCCGACGGTATTCCGACGAACTCTCGGAAACCATTCTGCGGACTCCTAGCAAGCTCCTAGACTTCACGATTTGATCTTGGCGAGTTCCAACGAGCTTCTTCGGCAAGCTCCGATCTTTCTCGGTGAGCTCTGTGAACTTCCAACGAACCTTCTGGCGAGCTTCTGAAAAACCCTTTGGCAAGCTCCCTACTCATTCTCGGCTAGTTCCGGTAGCATTCCCGACGAACCTTCGGACTTCCATCGAACTCTCGAACTCGCAACAAATCCTTCGCGCTTGACTCCGACACTTTGTTTCGCTTTATGTCTTCATCGTTATCGTAGTTAATCCTTCACACACAAGCCAAAACTCTACTCCGATCTAGACAATTATTACAACACGAATTGACATTCTGTTGCCCGGCACGTCATTGGTTGGCCCTTCGTCTGATTCTTCAGCGCATCGTCCTCTCTTGTGGCTTGTTGCCCACTCGGCAGTTAACCTCTGCAACCCCGATATTCTTGGTATAATTCCGCTCTTGGCCCGATGCCCAACGTCCGAAGTCTTCTGCCATCTAATATCCTAACGTGATCTCCTCCGGCGCAATGTCAATTCCTCCTGCGTTAACTGTCTAATCCTGATCGAGTAGACCTACATCACTCAAAATGCAGTTAAACAACTAAACACAATCAATTAGTTTCATCAACAAAATATGAGATTCAATAATCTCTCCCTTTTTTATGATGACAACTAATTGATGACTAATAGAGTTAACCTTAACTCCCCGGAGTTTAACCAAACTCCCCCTATCAATATGCCATTGATAGAACACTTGGATTATCCCAAATCCAAGTAACATTCATCACATGTTATGAAAAACATTTAAACCATCATGCAAATATATATAAAATATTCAATTCAATGCGTGAAGTCATCAATATACTTCTCCCCCTATGTCATCAACAAAAAGGAGAAGTAACTCTAGCTATTTTAAAAGATATTCAAGTTTTTGTAACATGAAGCTAGATTTTCATCACAACATATAAGCACAAAAGCATAGCAAGATTCTTAAGTTCAATCATGGCAATTCAACATGTGAATTTTTGTGCAAGATTGCACTTTGCTTTTCTTTACAAGTAACAATATTTATGATGTTTGTAGCAAATTTCTTCATTACAATGATGGAGCTAGCAAATTCTTCATTCAAGTGTGCAAGCTAGCCTTAACTTTCTCCCCCTTTGTCAATGTCAAAAAGGAGAGGAACCAATAATTTAGACTTTTACATCAACTTTGCATCAATCAATATTTCAATCATCACATGATGCATACAAGACAATAATGCAAAGAAATCATTTCATGAAGGATATCAATGTGAAAATTCACCAAGGATCACATGATATAATCGCAAATCATAATATCATTATGCGATACATCATGAGATGATAATTTATCATTATGCGATAAATCATGATATCATTTTATGAAAGATATCAATTGTTAAACATGATATGATAATAGTCTCAAAAATTTCAATTTGTGATACATGTGATACACTACGATACACTAAAAAATTTAATGCGATGCTTTTAAGGATATCAACCTATTTTTGATACAAAGCATGGCAAGAGCAATTTTGTTGCAAGTTTTCTAAGTTTTACACTTTTTGCTTCTTTTGATAGGCAAGATCTTTCTTCTCTTTTTGAGAAGTGCAAGCTTGCAAGTTTTACTTCCTTAGCATACTAGGAAGTTTACTTTCATTTTCAATGCACAAGCTAGCAAAACCTTCTCCCCCTTTATCAAAGTCAAAATGAAAGGGAGGATTCAATGGCTAAAAATTTCAACCATTCAACAAGCTAAATATGCAAAGAATTCATGAAATATATCAATAAGGACCAAAGATATGATTCATGGTTCATTAAAATTCTTCTTAACAAGTTCACGATCAAGATTCATATAATTCATAATAAAGCAAATTGATGTGCAATCATCACATAAGGCATACAAGGCAAAGAAATCTGTTATTTCTATATTATGAAATATATGATATCAAGGCTCATGATTCATTTGAAAAGATATAGCACAAAGAGCAACTTGAAACATTCTTATCAAGATCACATTTTAAAATATTCCAAGTATCAAGTGTTTAGAGATAAAAAGTTCAATACATTGTATGAAAAAAAATATATAATATCAAGTTTTATCATCATGCAATGTAGCGATTAAAGATGTGCAAGTTTAGCAATTTTGCTTTTCTTGAGATAGCAATTGTTTGCTTCTCTACAAGCTAGCAATTTTTACGATATGTAAGTTTTACTATATACAAGCTAGCAAATTTAAAGATTTGTAAGTTAGCATATTTGCTTTTCTTTGCAATGTGCATGATAGCATTTCTTTGTAATGTTCAAGATAGCAAATTGTACATTATGCTAGCTAGCAAATTAAAGATGTTTAAGAAAGCAAGCTCTTTCTTCTCTTTTGAGAAGTGTCATTTTTGCTTCCTAAGCAAAGTGCAAGCTAGCAAATTTCTTTTTGAGATGACCCTTTACATCAATTCAAGATAGCATATTAGTAACTCTTTCTCCCCCTTTGTCATTGGCAAAAAGAAGGGAAGACCCTTTACATCAATTATGACAAAGGTAAGTATCAATCTTGTTTGTGCATCATCATATTTTCAAATTAGAATATGCACATTTTCAAAAACCTTATATTCATTCATGCACGATATTGAATAAATCGATCAACATTACGGGGATATCATACATGATACTAAAATTTTTAACTATTTATCAACATTTTGATCATGATACCAAACATTCATCATTTAGAGTATTCATGATACAAAACATTATATCAATATTTATAATACATCATTTTAGCAACAACTCATAGTGTTTTAAATCATGATTTACATCATATGTAATACATCACATCATAATTAGAAAGCACAAGTATTGCATGCATCATTGCAAATCATAAATGTTTCATATCATGATGGTATCAATTTGTCAAATTATATCCTACCATGCATGATCAAAACTTCTCCCCATTTGTATTTCATGCATAATTTCACTTCATCATATTAGGAGTATCAAGAGGAATTAATTGGGTGATGAGATAAATATTTCATGAATACATGGAATTGTATAAAAAATCATGTCATAAGTGTTTCATACATTCATATCATTACATGAAGGAATATAAACAAAAATTAGTGATGAGATATTACTTCATGAATACAATAAAATTCATATTGCATATCATGGTTTATTAGAATTGGTCTTCTTTTTGGTGAATAGCAAAAAGAATAGCAGGAGAGCAAGATCTCAATTCATGCACATCAAATATTCAATCATCAAAATCATGATTCATCTAGAAAATTCTCCTCTTTAAATATTCAAAGAGAGAATCATGATGAACATTCTTGGTTTACATAAAGTTTCAAAACATAATTATCAAGATCATGAATACTAAAAGACTATGAAACATTTCGATAAATCTCATTTTAAATAGAAAACAATCTTGATTCATAAAGGATTTCATGTTATAAATTTCAAGAGATCAAGATCGTGATTTCGATAAAAATTTATTCAAATTTAAAGCATCAAAATCATTATCAAAATCCAAGAGATTCACAAAGATGATACAAATAGATTCATCAAAATCAATAAGATTGAGCAAAATAATATTCAAAAATGTTTCCCTCTTTCCGATTGTTTCAAAACATATGATTTTGTTTCATTTATGTCAAATAAAAACATGTATCATGTTTAAAACCAAAAGAGTAAGATTTATTATAACAAAGATCAATAAGGTACTTTTATTATGGTAAAAATCAATAATCCATAAATCGTAAGATTTATCATGCATAATTTCGAGATTTATTAAGCATGATCAATATGCATGACACTAAAATATGGTTTCAAAATGTTTAATATTTTTATTACACAATTTCATCATTATGCATCATTATATATAACTTTACAATGTCATGCATAAAATCATCAAATCATAGTATTAAAATATTAATATTTTCATTACAACTTTATGCATCATTAAGTATACAATTGTCAAGCATGACACTTCACTATTTCATATAAGCATGCCTATTTCATTTATGTCAAATCAAAACATATATCATTTTTTAAAGTCAGTTTTATGTCAAATCAAAAAATGCATCAATAAGCATGATCATTATGCATTACTTCAAATCAAACATTATTTCATTTATTTTCAAAATATTTATCATAATAGAGCATATAAGTCAAAGAAACTATTAAACATAAAGCATATTCATTAATGATGGTTTCATTGGGTATAAAGTATTTTCAACCAAAATCATTTGTTATTTGTTGTAGTCATACATTTTTCTTTTTAGGTGAATCTATCTTTTCATGCTTAGTTTGCATACAAAAACCGTGCATCATTTTCGAAAGCAACTTTCATCATGGTATAAATCGATAATCCATAAATAGTAAAAGATCATTATGGAAATCATCAATAATCAATAAACTATAAATTACCCAAAACTCATCATCATCATGCATAGCTTCAAAAAATAAATTTATTAGGCATGATATCATATTTCATAAGGCATTTTTAATCAAAATCATTTTGTTTATCATAAACATACAATTTTCATGATTATTTTCAAAATTACTAGAATGATAAGCATGATTTCTAATTTTTTTATTTTCATGTAATTAATCCTAAAATAAATTAAAAATAACTCATTAAAAGTATTATGTAATTTCAAAATAATTCAAGAGAGTTGAGTTACTTACCTTGTAGTCGAAGCTCGTTAAAGCCCAATTCGCCGTTTCACCTTTGGAAGTTTTTGATTCATCCTTGGTTGCCTTCCTCTTCTTTGGCCTCTTCCTCCGTTCAAGTTCATTGTTTATTTTAGATTTTTGTTTAATAAACTTATTAAGATTTATTGTTCGAAGTTCAAGTTCATCATTGTCCTCATCACTTGAGTCATCGCTCAAGTGGTATTCATTTGTCCGAAGTTCCAAATCCTTCCTATTCTTTGGAAGGTGATTTTGTTCATCATGTGCATTATGCACCATTTCATATGTCATCAACGAACCAATTAGTTCTTCAAGTGGAAAAATAATTTAATTTTTTATTTCTTGTATTGCACTTACTTTAGGATCCCACGTTTTTTTGAAGGGATCTTAAGATCTTGCTTACGAGATCAAAATTCGAAAAAGATTTCTCAAGAACTCTTAGATTATTAACGACATCCGTGAAACGGGTGTATATGTCGCCTATAGTCTCGCTTGGTTGCATTCGAAAAAGCTCAAAATCATGCAATAAAATGTTAACTTTTGAGTCTTTGACTCTACTAGTTCCTTCGTGCGTGATTTCAAATGTTCGCCAAATATCAAAAGCCATTTTGCACGTAGATATCCGATTGAACTCATTTTTGTCCAAAGCGCAAAATAAGGCATTCATAGCCTTTGTGTTTAAAGAAAAATACTTCTTCTCTAAATCCGACCATTCGTTCATCGGTTTAGAGGGAAGTTGACAACCATTTTCAACTATATTCCATAAATCCAAATTCATAGAAATCAAGAAAACTCTCATTCGAGTTTTTCAATAAGTGTAGTCCAATCCGTTAAACAACGGTGGACGAACAACCGATAAGCCCTCTTGAAAGCCATGAAGAGCCATTTCTCTCGGGTGTAAATCCGAAATTAGAAATACCGGGCTCTAATACCAATTGTTAGGATCTGAGCGGCACTAAGAGGGGGGGTGAATTAGTGCAGCGGATTAAAACTTCGGTTTTGGAAAATTTTTTCATACGATAAAAAACCGAACTCGGAAGTGCTTATCTTGAAAGTGTGTTCATAAAAGTGTGCAGCAAAAGTAATGAGGAAGTAAAGCACATATGAAGGTTTGCAGTAAGGTAAATAGCAATAAGTCAATGCAAACCAGAGAACATACCAATTTAAAGTGGTTCGGTCAAAATGACCTACATCCACTAGCGAAGCCTTCTTCGAAGAGGCTCCCAACTTTCACTAGCAAATCACTTTGAAGAGGATGGACAAATACCCCTCTTACAACCTTTTACAAGTGGTTCACACTCTTACAAATTTTCAAAGATAAAGAGGGTGGTGAACACTCAAGCTATTGAAAATAAAAACTTGCTAAAGGCTTTGCTAAGACTTTTATCTCAATCTCTTGCTTCTCAAAGGTTGTGTTCTCTGCTGAGAATTGAGGGGTATTTATTGTCACGCCCCCCCTGAATTATCACATTCAGGAAGTGTGACCCTGTCTAAAAATCAATAATATTATAATTCATCAATCAATTCAATCCAGGATCCAATCTAACAATTTGAGGATACTAAGAATCATTCAAAAATCTCTATTCACAATTCATAAACCTGTACATTACATAATCATAATCCACTTCACTCAGAGATTCACAAAATCCAAAGACAACTCAACTAAACATCAACCACACCACAAATCCATAATCATAGAAGTATATACAATCA
Organism: Musa acuminata AAA Group; assembly: GCF_036884655.1. Lineage (NCBI taxonomy): Eukaryota > Viridiplantae > Streptophyta > Magnoliopsida > Zingiberales > Musaceae > Musa > Musa acuminata. Next base: position 29,477,157 of record NC_088346.1, read on the forward strand.
TAAAAAGATAATTATTTACCATGAGTTCTTATCCTTACACATATTAAACTTATCATTCCATACACATGAGCGGTCCTTTGACATTTTACAACACATAAGTATCAATAGATCCTTAACATTACATCAGAAGTAAAGTTTACTATACAACAAAAACCATCATCCAACAAAGATTAGCTCAAAAATCTTCTAGCCTTTCATTGCTTTAACCCAATTTTAGCTTTTCAGTGCGTGACAAGCTACCCTGAAAAATTTATATAGCAACGGGGTGAGCATAAAGAGCTCAGCAAGCGTCTAACATATCCATGGCGATAGGAGAAGTTCAAGCAAGCTTAGTATCAAGATACAAAAGTAGAAATACAAGTCTTCATTTGAAGTCATCTCATTTGATATAAAATCACAAAGGTTTACCTTGTTCAAAAACAGGCATTAGACATAACAATAGGAGATAGGAAATTGGAGCATATCATTGGCATAAGGAGCATATCGATGACATATGATAATTTCAAACCATAACAAAGACGTAAGGAGCATTTTGGATATCTATGGCATACGAAACAGTTTGGAACATATCAATGGTGAATGAAATGCTTCAGAACGTATCAATGGCATATGGAAATATTTCGAAAGCATAAGAAGCATTTCAGAACATATCAAAGAACAAATATGAAATAGAAGCTCAAACGTCGTACTCTAGCATAGTGCATGTGAGGATTAACTCAGTGGTGGCTCCACGCCGTGATGAGTTCTCGACTCCATCCACGGGTAGCCCTTTCCTACTCGAGCCCTCTCACCCTGCCCAAGTGCTAGGTCGGCTCTGAATTTTATATCAAACAGATAGAAGGTGAAGTGGGATCATAACATAATATGGTCCATCCATTTCTGGATGACCACCAAGCATAAGTCTCCCACGTTTGGGAGCTCCATCCACCCACGTCTGAGTGAAGTCAATGGGGCCGGCAGAGTAATCGCGGGCTCTAAGCATAACTCCCTTTACCATTTCTGGCAAAGTTTCACAATATCCCACAAGACACTAGAGTACAAAAGGATAGTATGAACAATAACATTGACACATATCAGAAGCACATGCGGAACAACGAAATGTACATATGCCTTTCGAGTCAATACGATACAAATAGAATCTTTCACAAATGTATTCAGATTTAAAAGGAAACAAAAGCAGGAGTATACAAGGATTTCAAGAAATCACATATGGCTCAATTGAAATTAGAAAGTTAGATGAATTCAATGTCCAAAGAAATGAAATTGGAAGAGGCACATATCGAAAGCAAATGCGGAACAATGGGATGCATGTGCCGAATCATTACGCTGAAAACATGAACTTTAGATGATAGCTGCAGACAAATAAATAAAGGACAAAAGTATAAAGGAATTTAAGGTAATAATGTAAAGCTTAACTGAAGAGTGTTTGCCGAAATCGATTTCCAAAGAGAAGAAACAAGGAGAGCCGAAATCGACCAAAGCTCGATTCTGGCAGAATTTGATAGGGACATTGTATGAACTATTTAGATAACCAATTATGATCCAATTTATGCAAAATATGTGTCATTAGAAAGCTTTATCAATCTAATTTTAGGCAAATTAAGTTTGACAAGAATTGGAATTTACAACAGGGAGTTACAGATAATTTCATAGCCAAAGGTCTGAAAATATTTGCTCTGTTTTACTGAATCCATTGGGTCGATGAAAGCAGATGTTTTAGTTAGCAATTATACTCCGAAAATTTCAAATCAGGTATATAAAGAAAGCATTTTAAGTCTAGCTTCGAATAAATCATACTTGGTATGAATCCGAGTTCACAGCAGAAAGTTATAAGTAGTTAAGCAACAAGAGGTCAGAAATTTCAGTCTCTATTTTGCAGAATCTGTAGGGTTAATTGAAACAGAAGTCTTAGTAGGCATTTAAACTCCAAATCATTCAATCTTAGTGTCAAAATAAAGATATTTGAGTCTACTTTCAAATGGAATAGGTTTTACCTAAATCAGAGTTTAGTGCTAAAAGTTAGATCGAAAACAATGTACAGAAGTCAGATTACCGAAAAATTTCAGATTCATGGCTTTGTATCAAAAGGAAAGAACGGTTTGGTACTAAGCTGAAATCTTTTGCATTATGAAGAATTAAAAGGAAAACAGAGATTAGGAATTCTGTAGGAAGAGATTAGAACACTTGCCTTAAACAAATTTGATTCCCAAATGGGGGGAGTTGATGCAAAACCTCAATCAAATCTTCTTCTTCAATTCCTCTTCTTCTTCTTCTTCCCTTCTCTTCTCTTCTTAAACTCACGTTGGATGCAGCATCTGAAAGTTACATTTAGTTTCTCCTTTAATCTCTTACTTAATTACTTTTTGTTAACACAAGAGTTGCAAAGTTTCAAGGTGGCAAGCATGCATGAAAAGTGCTAGGTGTCATCCTTAGAGCAAACTTAGGTGGCACCATTAGGCTAGCTAGTGACACATGTCCACTAATTTTTATTTTATTTTATTTTTATTTACTCAATTCTGAATATTCTATAAATCATATCAAAATTTTAATATTTACTCTTAGGTCCTTAGCCATAAACTTTAATATAATATTATTTAATATAAAATAATTATTAAATAATCTTTATTTTTACAAACAAATATTTTACTAAATTTTCAAAAATGGGGGATGTTACACTCTCCCCTCCTTAGAATAAAATTTAGTCATCTAAATTTGTCATATCTCTTTTGGCGAAAAGATGAGGATAAACCAGATTTGTTGTCAAGGAATCCCCAACAATAGTAGTTACGTGTAGCAAATAATCTAGTGGTTTAGGTTGAATGCCCAAGTGACAAGCAAAATATTGTGAAACAAAAGACAAGTTGGAGCCAGGATCAAACAAAACTTTTGCATTTCTATTAGAAACATGTAGAATACCTTCAACCACTGATTTAGAGGCTCTGGAATCTTGTTCTGTGATAGCATATACTCTAGCATGGGCTGTAGGCTTAGGGAGTAGTGGCTCTTTCTTCTTGTTTAGTGGGCAGTCTCTGACTTTATGATCTAACTTTCCACAGGCAAAACAGGCTCCAATCACCCAAAAACACTCACTTGTTTCATGATTACGTCCACATTTTGTACACGATAGAGTTCTTTGCGATGGAGTTCCTTTCTCAAATCTAGGTACCTTTACCTTCTCGTTACTTCTTTCTGCTTCATTTCCTCTCTTACTTTTACCAACAAACTTATCCTTGCTATTCTTGTCCCTGATTTCTTGGATCTCCGCCAAGTCTTTTTCAAGTATGAAAGCTCTTTCTACTACATCAGTGTATACTTGGAGTTTCAAAGCTGATATCCGGCTTCTTATTGCCGGCCTTAATCCTCTTTCAAGTCTTCTTGCTTTCCTATATTCATCATCAATCATATGTGTGGCAAATCTAGAGAGCTCGGTGAATTTAGACTCATATTTGGCTACTGTCAAATTTCCCTCGATGAGATTCAGGAACTCCAATTCTTTCTGCTCTATGATACAATCCGGAAAATATTTATCATTGAACTTTTCTGTAAATACCTTCCAAGTGATTGGCTCTTGTCGAGCTTCAGAAATCCTCTTCATGGTTCGCCACCAGTGCTCAGCCTCTCCTTCTAGCATGAAGGTAGCAAGAGAAACCTTCTTATCATCTGGGCAATTTAAAACATCAAATATTTTCTCCATCCGCATCATCCATTGTTCTGCTACCATTGGATCAGGCTCACCACTAAAACTGAGAGGACTAAGCTTTTTAAACTGTTCAATTCCCAACCCAGTCTAGTTTGAATTCCCAACTTCATCATTTCTTCCTTGTCGGACTTGTTGTTGCATTACTTGTGTCATCGACTCTAGAGTTTTCATAATTCCACTCAATTGATCAGAAGTAGATGCAACAGGAGTACCAGATGACCTCGTCATCCTTGCTTCCTAAAAATAACAAAAGAAAACTTTTGATCAATCTCTAAATAGAAATCACTAAACCTCAAAATTTATTACACATCTAGCATATCAAAATTCTTAGAAATCCTCAAATCAGGCTCTGATACCACTCTGTCACGCCCCCCCTGAATTATAACATTCAGGAAGTGTGACCCTGTCTAAAAATCAATAATATTATAATTCATCAATCAATTCAATCCAGGATCCAATCTAACAATTTGAGGATACTAAGAATCATTCAAAAATCTCTATTCACAATTCATAAACCTGTACATTACATAATCATAATCCACTTCACTCAGAGATTCACAAAATCCAAAGACAACTCAACTAAACATCAACCACACCACAAATCCATAATCATAGAAGTATATACAATCACAAAAAGATAATTATTTACCATGAGTTCTTATCCTTACACATATTAAACTTATCATTCCATACACATGAGCGGTCCTTTGACATTTTACAACACATAAGTATCAATAGATCCTTAACATTACATCAGAAGTAAAGTTTACTATACAACAAAAACCATCATCCAACAAAGATTAGCTCAAAAATCTTCTAGCCTTTCATTGCTTTAACCCAATTTTAGCTTTTCAGTGCGTGACAAGATACCCTGAAAAATTTATATAGCAACGGGGTGAGCATAAAGAGCTCAGCAAGCGTCTAACATATCCATGGCGATAGGAGAAGTTCAAGCAAGCTTAGTATCAAGATACAAAAGTAGAAATACAAGTCTTCATTTGAAGTCATCTCATTTGATATAAAATCACAAAGGTTTACCTTGTTCAAAAACAGGCATTAGACATAACAATAGGAGATAGGAAATTGGAGCATATCATTGGCATAAGGAGCATATCGATGACATATGATAATTTCAAACCATAACAAAGACGTAAGGAGCATTTTGGATATCTATGGCATACGAAACAGTTCGGAACATATCAATGGTGAATGAAATGCTTCAGAACGTATCAATGGCATATGGAAATATTTCGAAAGCATAAGAAGCATTTCAGAACATATCAAAGAACAAATATGAAATAGAAGCTCAAACGTCGTACTCTAGCATAGTGCATGTGAGGATTAACTCAGTGGTGGCTCCACGCCGTGATGAGTTCTCGACTCCATCCACGGGTAGCCCTTTCCTACTCGAGCCCTCTCACCCTGCCCAAGTGCTAGGTCGGCTCTGAATTTTATATCAAACAGATAGAAGGTGAAGTGGGATCATAACATAATATGGTCCATCCATTTCTGGATGACCACCAAGCATAAGTCTCCCACGTCTGGGAGCTCCATCCACCCACGTCTGAGTGAAGTCAATGGGGCCGGCAGAGCAATCGCGGGCTCTAAGCATAACTCCCTTTACCATTTCTGGCAAAGGTTCACAATATCCCACAAGACACTAGAGTATAAAAGGATAGTATGAACAATAACATTGACACATATCAGAAGCACATGCGGAACAACGAAATGTACATATGCCTTTCGAGTCAATACGATACAAATAGAATCTTTCACAAATGTATTCAGATTTAAAAGGAAACAAAAGCAGGAGTATACAAGGATTTCAAGAAATCACATATGGCTCAATTGAAATTAGAAAGTTAGATGAATTCAATGTCCAAAGAAATGAAATTGGAAGAGGCACATATCGAAAGCAAATGCGGAACAATGGGATGCATGTGCCGAATCATTACGCTGAAAATATGAACTTTAGATGATAGCTGCAGACAAATAAATAAAGGACAAAATAATACAGGAATTTAAGGTAATAATGTAAAGCTTAACTGAAGAGTGTTTGCCGAAATCGATTTCCAAAGAGAAGAAACAAGGAGAGCCGAAATCGACCAAAGCTCGATTCTGGCAGAATTTGATAGGGACATTGTATGAACTATTTAGATAACCAATTATGATCCAATTTATGCAAAATATGTGTCATTAGAAAGCTTTATCAATCTAATTTTAGGCAAATTAAGTTTGACAAGAATTGGAATTTACAACAGGGAGTTACAAATAATTTCATAGCCAAAGGTCTGAAAATATTTGCTCTGTTTTACTGAATCCATTGGGTCGATGAAAGCAGATGTTTTAGTTAGCAATTATACTCCGAAAATTTCAAATCAGGTATATAAAGAAAGAATTTTGAGTCTAGCTTCGAATAAATCATACTTTGTATGAATCTGAGTTCACAGCAGAAAGTTATAAGTAGTTAAGCAACAAGAGGTCAGAAATTTCAGTCTCTATTTTGCAGAATCTGTAGGGTTAATTGAAACAGAAGTCTTAGTAGGCATTTAAACTCCAAATCATTCAATCTTAGTGTCAAAATAAAGATATTTGAGTCTAATTTCAAATGGAATAGGTTTTACCTAAATCAGAGTTTAGTGCTAAAAGTTAGATCGAAAACAATGTACAGAAGTCAGATTACCGAAAAATTTCAGATTCATGGCTTTGTATCAAAAGGAAAGAACGGTTTGGTACTAAGCTGAAATCTTTTGCATTATGAAGAATTAAAAGGAAAACAGAGATTAGGAATTCTGTAGGAAGAGATTAGAACACTTGCCTTAAACAAATTTGATTCCCAAATGGGGGGAGTTGATGCAAAACCTCAATCAAATCTTCTTCTTCAATTCCTCTTCTTCTTCTTCTTCCCTTCTCTTCTCTTCTTAAACTCACGTTGGATGCAGCATCTGAAAGTTACATTTAGTTTCTCCTTTAATCTCTTACTTAATTACTTTTTGTTAACACAAGAGTTGCAAAGTTTCAAGGTGGCAAGCATGCATGAAAAGTGCTAGGTGTCATCCTTAGAGCAAACTTAGGTGGCACCATTAGGCTAGCTAGTGACACATGTCCACTAATTTTTATTTTATTTTATTTTTATTTACTCAATTCTGAATATTCTATAAATCATATCAAAATTTTAATATTTACTCTTAGGTCCTTAGCCATAAACTTTAATATAATATTATTTAATATAAAATAATTATTAAATAATCCTTATTTTTACAAACAAATATTTTACTAAATTTTCAAAAATGGGGGATGTTACATTTATAGGCCCCAAGAGGATTCAAATTTGGGCTCCAAAATTTGAATTCTCTTGGGTTTCCGAGGCTGGCGGTGCCACCGCTTGTCGGTGGCGGTGCCACCGCCCGACCTCTCGGGTGTTGGGCGATGCCACCGCTCAGTCCAGCGGTGCCACCGCTCAGTTCTCGGGTTCTGGGCGGTGCCACTGCCTACACTATTTCAGCTCACTGGTTGGGCTCCAAACTTGGCCCAAACCAGTCCGAATTCGGGCCCAATTGGCCCCTACTTGGGTTATAGGATTAACACCTAATCCTAACCCTAATTAATGTGCTAACTACGAATTTAAAGACATTTCCTAAGCTATTACAAAGTCTGCAAGTCAAGACTTTTTCCGGTGAGCTTCCGGCGAACTTCCGACGGTCTTCCGACGAACTCTCGGAAACCATTCTGCGGACTCCCAGCAAGCTCCTAGACTTCATGATTTGATCTTGGCGAGTTCCAACGAGCTTCTTCGGCAAGCTCCGATCTTTCTCAGCGAACTTCCAATGAACCTTCCGGCGAGCTTCCAAAAAACCCTTCGGGAAGTTCCCTACTCATTCTCGGCTAGTTCCGGCAACATTCCCGACGAACCTTCGGACTTCCGTCGAACTCTCGAACTCGCAACAAATCCTTCGCGCTTGACTCTGACACTTTGTTTCGCTTTATGTCTTCGTCGTTATCGTCGTTAATCCTACACACACAAGCCAAAACTCTACTCTGATCTAGACAATTATTACAACATGATTTGACATTCTGTTGCTCGGCACGTCATTGGTTGGCGCTTCGTCCGATTCTTCTGTGCATCGTCCTCTCTTGCGGCTTGTTGCCCAATCAGTAGTTGACCTCTGCAACCCCGATATTCTTGGAGCAATTCCGCTCTTGGCCCAATGCCCGACGTCCGAAGTCTTCTGCCATCCAATATCCTAACATGATCTCCTCCGGCACAACGTCAATTCCTCCTACATTAACTGTCTAATCCTGATCGAGTAGACCTGCATCACTCAAAATGCATTTAAACATGTAAATACAATCAATTAGTTTCATCAACAAAATCTAAAATTCAACAGGAGGTAGCAAATACGCATTTGTCATCGTGGGTGATTATAGTGAATACACATGGACTTATTTTTTGACACATAAAAGTGAATGCTTTAGGTATTTCTCTAAGTTTTGTAAACTTGTTCAAAATGAAAAGAGTTTTATGATTTAGTCAATTTGAAGTGATCATGCTGGTGAATTTCAAAACCGTGATTTTCAAGAATTTTATGAATCTAATAGATACAACCATAACTTCTCTACTCCAAGAAATCCTCAACAAAATGGAGTAGTAGAAAGAAAGAATAGAAACTTACAAGAAATGGCTAGAACCATGTTAATGAACATAGCCGTAAATACGACATGCTATGTTATGAATAGAGTTCTAGTAAGACCATTACTTTCCAAAACTCCTTATGAGTTGTGGAATAACAAAAAGCCCAACGTTTCATACTTTAAAGTTTTCGGGTGTAAATATTTTATTTTGAATGAAAAAGATACCATAGGAAAGTTTGATGCAAAATCCGATGAGGAAATTTTTCTTAGTTATTCTTCTATTTTAAAGGCTTTTCAAATCTTCAATAAAAGAACTTTAGTTATAGAAGAATCTATTCATGTTGTTTTTAATGAAATTTTTGAAGTTAAGAAAAATGATTTTGATGACGATCTTAAATTTGATACTTTGAATTCAAATGAATCCCTTTCTCCATCTAGCAACTTGGATGCATCTTCTTTCGAACCTTCTTTGCCGAAGGAATGGAAGTATGTAGGTGGTCATCATAAGGAGCTAATTATAGGAGACACATCGAAAGGGGTTTAAACTTGTTCTTCTCTTAAGAATTTTTGTTCCAACGCTGCTTTTCTCTCCTAAATTGAACCTAAATGCATTGATGAAGCCATGAAAGATGATTCATCAGTCATTGCAATGCAAGAAAAATTGAATCTATTTGAGAGAAATGGGATGTAGAAGCTTGTTCCTAGGCCAAATGGCCATTTAGTTATTGATACTAAATGAGTCTTTAGAAATAAGCAAGATGAATTTGGTATCGTGGTTAGAAACAAGGCTAGATTAGTGGCCAAAGGTTTCAACCAAGAAGAATGTATCGATTACGAAGAAACCTTCACTCTTGTGGCTCGATTCGAAGCCATAAGGATTCTCCTTGCCTATGCTAGTAGTAATAATTTTAAATGGATGTTAAAAGTACTTTTCTTAATGGTTTTATTTCCGAAGAAGTTTATGTTGAATAACATCCCGGATTTGAGAATGATGATTTTCCTAATCATGTGTTAAAATTGATTAAAGCTCTCTATGGATTGAAACAAGTCCCAAGGGTTTGGTAAAAGAGACTTAGCTCATTTCTTATTCATAATAATTTCTCTAAAGGCAAGGTCGATACTATATTGTTCATCAAAAATTTTAGAAATAATTTTCTTATTGTTCAAATTTATGTTTATCATATTATTTTCGGTTCCACGAATGAATCTTTTTGTGAATCATTTACTAAAAGTAAGAGTATTAAATTTGAAATGGGTTTGATGGGGGAATTAACTTTCTTTTTAGGCTTACAAATCAAACAACTAAGTAGTGATATTTTTCTTAGTCAAATAAAATATGCTTTAGATTTGCTAAAAATGTTTAATATAGATAGCTTAAAGGCTATCAATACTCCTATGAGTACCTCGACTAAGTTAGACATTGATAAAAGTGGAGAAAGCTGTGATCAAAAAGCTTATAAGGCTATGATAGGAAGTTTATTATACCTCACTGCAACTAGACCGGATATCATGTTTAGTATAGTCTTTATGGTATCTTAAAGGTATCATGTTTAGTATTAGGTTTCAATCTAATCATAAGATTTCTCATATTAAAGCAGTTAAGAGAATTCTTAGATATCTTAAAGGTATCACTAATCTAGGATTATGGTATCCAAAATATGAGAACTTTGAACTAATTAGATATGCTGATGCAGATTTTGCTGGATGTAGATTAGATAGAAAAAGCATATCTGGAACATGTCAATATTTAGGAAATGCACTTGTTTCTTGGTCTTCCAAGAAACAAAACTCGGTTGCACTATCTATAACCAAAGCTGAGTGCATGTTGTGCACAAGTTGTGCAGCTAGTGCATGTTGTGCACAAGTTGTGTGGATGAAATTCACTTTAAAGGATTATAAGATTCATCTTAAAATCATTCCCATAAAATGTGATAACACAAGTGTAATATGTTTAAGAAAAAATCTCATTCAACACTCTAAAACTAAATATATTGATATTAGGTATCACTTTATATGAGATCATATTAATAATCATGATGTAATCTTAGAGTTTATTGATATACAACATCAATTAGCCGATATCTTTACAAAACCTTTAAGTGAAGAACAATATGATTTTATTAGAAAAGAGTTAAGAATGTTAATTTGTCCAAATGTATGAATTTGATGTATATCTTTTCCGGGCTATCTTTTTGTATCTTATAAATGGAGCTTTCATGAACTTATTTCGTTTTTATCTTCCTTGGTATCAAGTTTACTTCATACCCTTGCTCCGTCACTTAATGATTTTTGATACACTCAATCACTCCATGGATTTCATTGACAAATGCATCTCTCACAAATTTATCTCTTGTGAATTTTTAATGAGAAATGGATTTGATGTAATGCTCCTCTCATTATGAAGGTTTATTCATGGAATTTCTTTTATCCTTCATATGATGATTCTTTCACATGAATTCTTTCTTAATGAATGAAGAATTTTTATTTTTTTTAATGAGATGAACACTTACAAGAGTGAGGAGTTGATTTCACATAAATATCTTGATCCTTGTGAAAATTGAAGCATGATTTAATGATACTCTGTTATCATTTTTGACTTGATTCAAATCATTTCAAAAGTTGGTTCTTAATAGATTTCCTCCTTACTTTTCTTCTTCATAGAAAGTTTTGATGATAAAAATGGGGAGAAGTTAATGAAAGCTATCTCTTGAAATGTTTATAACTTTTGATGTGAGAACTTTTGAATGATACCATGTCATGAAAGCTTGAATATGATTGGTATTGTCAAATACAAATTGAAACGTAGCATGAATTTTCACCACACTTACATTATTGAATTGTTCTCCTTTTTTTTTTATGACAAAGAGGGAGAAATAATACCAAAATATGGTAAATTGACGATAAATGCATGCAATGTATTTCATCATATATACTTGAAATGTTTGCTTGATAAATTTCCTTCATTATGATAAGATATCTAGAGCTTAACTTGCTATTTTACAATTAATATCTTGCCATAGAATGATGAATTGCTATCTTTGTCATCTTTCATATTTGAAATAACATACTTGAAAATGGATGTCATGCATTGAGATCATTTTTAAGAATATTAGATCATGATAGGAATCATGATGTGCATGTTGATAAGTTTAATGAACTTATCTTACCAGTTTTTTCTTAAATTCAAAGGCCTTGAATTCAAGAATATCTTTTCTCAAGAATAGCATATAGATAGAGGGAGTTAAGGTTAACTCCATTATCAATTGATTGTCATCATCAAAAAGAGGGAGATTGTTGAATCTCAGATTTTGATGATGAAGTCAAATATAAATTAGTTGATCTAATCTATATGTTGAGAAAAGTGCAGGATTAACTACGATAGCAGTAAGACATAAAGCAGGGTTTGTGTCGGAGTTAAGATCGAGGTCTCATTAGGAGTCCGAGAGTTCGACGGAAGTTCGGACGTTCATCGGAAGTTCTGCCGGAACCAACCGAGAAGTCCAGGAACTTGCCAAAGAAGCTCGTTGGAACTTGCCAAGAAGATCATCGTAAAGTCTAGGAGCTTGCCGGGAGTCCACTTGAACATTACAAAATATTCGTCAGAAATACATCGGAAACTCGCCGGAAGAGCAATTGACACACCGGAACAAGCAACATTGTAATCATGTCTTAGTTATCGTAGTTAGAGCGTAAATTAAGTTAGGATTAGGAGGTGATCTCACTAACTTTATTAGGGACCAACTAGATGTTAGGATCAAGAGCACTAAGAGGGGGGGGGGGGTGTGAATTAGTGCAGCGGAAAACTTTCGACGATTGAAACTGCAATCGTACGATAAGAGCGATTTCGGTAGAAAAGCCGATTTGTAAATCACTTTAACTTGTGATCAAGCAAGATGCAGTTAAAGCAAGTCTATGAAGGCAGTTTGCAGTTATGATGGAAATTAGAATGTAAGCGTAAACTGAAATATGATGTTCGTACGATAAAACTGATTTACATCGAAACGCCGATTCGGAAAATACTGAACTTTGAAACACGATCGTAAATGCGCAGAAGGCAGTAAGCTATTGAGGAGGTTTACAATAAAAATAATATGCTCAAAGTTGTTAGGATCGGAGCGGCACTAAGAGGGGGGGTGAATTAGTGCAGCGGTAAAGTGCGATAAACTTTTGACAATTTAAACACTTTCGGAAACTTCGTATGATAAAAGCAACGTTCTCGTTTGAAACCATTTCGATTGAGTTTTAACTTGAAGGGATAAGTAAGATGGAGACAAAGAAGTAGAGCATTAAAGTGCAAATGGTTTACAGTAATATAAATGACAATAAGTAAATGCAGACCAGAGATCACGCCGATTTTACAGTGGTTCGGTCAAATGACCTACATCCACTTGCGAGGCCCCTCTTCGATGAGGCTCCCACCTTCCACTAGCAAATCTCTTGAAGGGGAAGGGTAAATACCCCTCTTACAACTTTTTACAAGCGGTTCACTCTCTTACAGATTTTCAGCAAGAAAGAAGGAGGTGAACACTAGCAAATTGAAAACAAGACTAGCAAAGACTTTTCTAAGACCTTTCTCTCAATTAATTGCTTCTCAAAAAGTTATAATCTCAGCTGAGATTTGAGGGGTATTTATAGGCCTCAAGAGGATTCAAATTTGGGCTCCAAAATTTGAATTCTCTTTGGGTTCCCGATGTTGGCGGTGCCACTGCCTGTCAGTGGCGGTGGCATCGCCTGTCAGTGGTGGTGCCACCGCCTATCAGTGTCAGACACTGACAGTGCTGGGCGGTGCCACCGCCAGACCCTTCGGTTCACTTGTTGGGCTTCAAATTTAGCCCAAACCAAGTCTAATTTTGGGCCTAGTTGGCCCCTAACTAGGATATAGGATTATCTCTTAATCCTAATCCTAATTACAAGTGAACTACATAACAAAACACATCCTAAGCAAGTTTTCAACCGCGAACGTCGAGTCTTGTTCCGGCGAGCTTTCCGATGAACTTCTTCCGACGGACTCCCAGCAAGCTCCCGAACTGAAGATGTATCTCTCTGATAAGTTAAAATCATTTAACCTTATTAATACTCCCATCATAATTCCCATCATGATGTATCTCTCTGAAAATGATGTATGATGTCAAGGCTTGACATCCATTTTTAAATTTCAAATGTGAATGATGGTCATGATAACAATTCATCATATGGTAAGATATCAATATGTAAAATTTCGAACTAAGATTTTGATATCTTAACATGATGCACACATTTCAAGTATTTTAGCAATCATAGCATTTCATGACATGGTAAGATATCAACACGTAGGACTACAATGCAAGTTCTTGATATCTTAACATGATTCAAACATGGCATATTGCTAATATGGCAATCATAGTTATCATTAATTCATATATTTTCGATGATGCAAGCATGGCAGAATCATAGCATCAATTCATATATTTGCTTTTTTCAACATAATATGACATTTATAGCATCAATTCATATATTTCTCCCCCTTTGTCATCAACAAAAAGGAGAACGATATAAACAACTTTTAAATATACGTGTGATGCCATAAGTAGGTTCATGTCATTTATCTATATAGAGTGATAGAATATAAATTATATAAACATCTCAAGAAAAACATGACATGAATATTATAGAGTGAAAACTTCTTCCTTTTTATTTGTTATTATCTTTTTGCATGAAGGAGGAAAGCCATTTGTGTAGTTCAAATCGATAGGATATTAAGGTATGCTTTACAAGGATTAGGATATTTATGTGAATCAAATCCTTGCACATAAAAATATCTTCCTTTTATAAGAAGGAATCATCAAATCTATTTCTCAAAGAGAATATTTTTCACATGATAAGTCTAAAAGATATGCATTTGCTAGATTGATTCTATTTGTCAAAAATCAATGATGTGAATCAAACTATATGTGACATATATTTATTAAGTCCGAAAGAGAATAATGTATTCATGAAATCCGATTGGAACTGAAAATTTAATTTAACACTTTCGTGCAATCAGACAAGACTATACAATCATGAAGACATGCTCATTGTTATGAAAATTTTTGTATTAATTTCCAACATGTTATTTTAGGCATGTAATGGCAATTAAGTGATTTGATCATTCAATCAATAAAGTCCGAATAATAATTTTAACAAGTTTATGCATTCGGACACATCAACATTTCTAATGAAATCAAATTGTTCTTCCTTAGAGGTTTTGTAAAAATATAAGCTAGTTGATGTTTAGTATCTATGAACTCTATGATTACATCATGATTAGTAACATGATCTCGTATAAAGTGATGTCTAATATCAATATGTTTTGTTCTTGAGTGTTGAATGAGATTCTTTGTTAAACATATTGCACTCATGTTATCACATTTAATGGGAATGTTTTTAAGATAGACTTTATAATCTTTTAAGGTGTTTTTCATCCACACAACTTGTGCACAACATGCACTAGTTGCAATATATTCAGCTTTGTTTGTTGATAGTGCAACCGAGTTTTATTTCTTAGATGACCAGGAAACAAGGGAATGTCCCAAAAATTGACATGTTTCTGATGTGCTTTTTCTATCTAGTCTACACTCAGCAAAATCCGCATCAGCATAAGCAATTAACTCAAAATTTTTGGATTTTGGATACCATAATCCTAGATTTGTGGTACCTTTAAGATATCTAAGTATTCTTTTAACCGCTTTGAGATGAGATATCTTAGGGTTCGATTGAAACCTAGCACAAAGTCCTACACTGAACATGATCTGGTCTAGTTGCAGTGAGGTAAAGTAAACTTCCTATCATACCCCTATAAGTTTTTTTATCGAAGCTTTCTCCACTCTCATCATTTTCATGGCTATGTTACTTTCTCATATCATATTTACCAAGACACGAGGTTTTCAAAGTAGGCATTATAGAAACATTTAATTTCACCGTGAAATCCGATAATGAGATTTAAACATTTCAAAGTAACCCTGCATATTCTCACCAATTAAGTAACCATATCAGATATTAGTAGCTATCAAGGCATTGTGATCATAAAGAGTTTACAACAACGTAATTGTTACAACAAGAGATGATAGCACCCACATGTACATATACAAGCTTATTCAAGAGGTAGAAATTTAAAATGCCTAAACAAGGAGTCAAATTGTCAATGAATTTGGTGCAGCTCAGATTGGATTTGATCTTGCTGGTGTTTAAATCGATCTTGTCTTTGTTCAAATCGGTCCATCCGAATCCCAATGTCTTCGATAGATGATGCAGGAGCTTGCTCAAATGGATGTGTTTCCTCAAAGGGACAGATGGAAGGAGATTGAGTGTCCCTAAAGACTGGTGTTTCGGGTTCTAGTTCAGGTTGAGGGGGATCGGTTCTTCTAGGCATTCTAACCCAATTACCGTTTCTATAAACACATCTCAATCAGTGAAGTAGATTTTTGTTTATTATGCTAAACCTATCTACTTTCATCACTTCTTCATCGGGTGGGATTGGAATATCGTAGGCTTTAAGTATTCTAGTGATTGTACCACCATATGGAAGCATCATGTCTCTCTTAGATAGTTCTATCATGTTTTGTTTGATAAGGTATCCAAAACAGATGTTATGTCATTTCATGATCCAATACATGGTTCCTAATTCCATTTGACTTACTTCATCATGATGGTATTGTTTAGGGAGAATGATGCTAGTTAGGATATGATGAAGTACTTTAGTGTTTAGTGGTAGTAGATGTTCACAGCTTTTAGGAACTATCACTAAGTTGGGATTACCAAAAATTATTCCTAAGGCTTCGACATATGTTGTCCCAACTGTTTCATTGTCCCACGATCCACTAAAATAAAGTCCTTTATTTTTTACGAGAATGCCTATCATGTCGCAAATGAATTTATCCATAATGGAGATGTATTGTCCTAAGAGATAGATAGACACTCTTTCTTCTTCATCTACTTGTAGATTGTTGTAAAACAGTCTAACAAATCTTAGATAGATGGGTTCACTAATTTGTGAAATAGGGAGTAGATCTAGGTTTGCAAACCATTGGATTGTATCTAAGTATCTAAGTCTCTTAATTCATCTATAGGGTGTAGATCTAGGTTTGCAAACCATTGGATTGTATCTAAGTCCCTTATTGACACTTCTAAATTCGAAAGAGGAAAATTTTTCAGCATGATATTTTGAATCGAAAAGGGTAAGATCAAAGTCTTCTACTAATCTCCTCTTCCCTTTGTCCCTTGAGGATCTTCTAGAGCCCATAACTACTGTTATTTAAGAGGATAGTAATGAGCAAGAGCAAAATGAATCAAAAACAGAATTTAGAGGCTTCTTAGAGAATACCTTAAGTGAGATCTTCAAGAGAAGGAGAGATTGTTGATTTTTGCTTCGAAATGAGGAGTATTTGGGATGCTAAGAGGGGAGAAATGGAGGTGGAGAAACTTTAGAAGAGTAAAGAGGGGAAGGGAGTGAGTTGGGGTCGGTTCCACCGCCGGCCCTAGCTTGGTTTAAAAAGGGTGTAGGATTGTGGGCGGTTGCACCGCTGGCTGGGCGGTGCAACCGCTTGCAATATGTGATAGCCGGAGGTGCTACCTCCAGTTGGGGCGGTGCCACTGCCTACAAGCAGTGAGCACTCGTTTTGACTGCTGTGTGGTCTGATTTGAATGTTTTTGACTTGAGAAGAATTTTTATTTATGGAGCAGTCAACTTTACTTACGTAATTATGTAAGAATTTTTATTTTAAGATGAGAAATTTTGCACGATCAAGATAGATCTAGTGACGCGCATACTCTACTTCAAATGTCGTACATATGTTTATGACAGATTATCAATGTTGGCAAGCTTTGCAAGTCCATGATAAACTTTGCTTACAAGACGTAAGTTCATGATATAGTTGGATTTGAAAGTAACGAACAAGTCAATTTGATGGGTTCGAAAATCCAGAGGATATGTGAAGGTAGAATCATGGGTTTCCAATTCTGAGGGATCAAATAGGATTGTATCTGTATTGCTCTTGTAATTTTAATTTTCTAATCCTCTTTTTGTTATTTAGGCTAGGGAGCATCGCGTGTTCTTTTTGGATCTCGGGTTATGAATATCGAGAATCCAAAGAGCAGGATATTATTTCTTGCTCCCAGCTTGGGATGGTTTACGTTTCTACAAGACAGGATAATTTTTAGGTACCCATTTACTTTTGGGTGCCTCAAATACTGATCTACATTGTTTGTCATGTTGCATAGAGTTTATCATGGTTCCTTTAGGAACCCAAATTAATTTGTTCGGACTAATTTTCTTGAATGGACAATAATACGTTTTGTGTCCATGTTTGCAACAAAAGTTGCATTTGCTTTGGTGTCGAACATGTAGGATAGGGCCTTTTATGAAGGTGGTTGGATTTTGGTGAGGATTTCTTACAAATCTGATTCCACTTCTTTTGGAAACGTGACCCTTATTTGTAAGGATCATATTCAAAGACTTGCTACCAACCTTGAATTTCTTCAAGGTGTCGTTAAGTAGCAAGTTTTCCTTTTGGATAGTTTCTAGATCATGGCATTTTATACAAGAACCTAAACTATCATTATATTCAGTTTTTAACTTATAGAAATTACAAGACTATTATGCTCCTTTTTTAGAAATTTATATTTTCTACTAATAATCTTGCATTCATCAAATAAGTCATGGAAGACATTTAATAACTCATCAAATGATAAATCTGCATCAATTAAATTTGTTACCTCCTCTCCGATGGCCATTAAGGCATAATGAGCAACTTGCTCGGTGTTGGACTCCTCTTCTTCGGACGCGCACGAGTCATCCCACGTTGCTTTGAGCGCCTTCTTCTTTGATGTTCTCTTCTTGGCTTGGGGACAATCACTTTTGTAGTGTCCCGACTTTTTGCACTCGTAGCAAATAACTTGGTCCTTTTTGGGTTCAAGTTTATTTTTTGTGTCATTTTTAAACTTGTTTCTCTTAATAAATTTTCTGAATTTTCTTGTTAGAAGTGCCAAGTCATCGTCACAGTTCTCATCACTTGAGTTTTCGCTCAAGTAGTCATCTAAAGTTCTAAGTGCCATATCCTTTCTGTTCTTTGGAAGGATGTCTTCTTGCTCTTCATGAGCCTTGCATGTCATTTCATAGGTCATTAATGACTCGATTAGTTCTTCAAGAGGGAAGTTGTTTAAATCTTTAGCCTCTTGAATAGCAGTGACTTTAGGGTCCCAACTCTTAGGAAGGGATCTTAGAATCCTATTTACGAGCTCAAAATCCGAAAAACTTTTACCGAGTCCTTTTAGACCATTGACGACATCCGTGAAACGGGTGTACATGTCGCCAATAGTCTCGCTCGGTTTCATTCGGAAAAGTTTGAAAGAGTGTATCAAAAGATTAATTTTTGACTCTTTCACTCTACTTGTGCCTTCGTGAGTCACTTCGAGTGTATGCCAAATATCAAACGCGGTTTCACAAACCGAAACACGATTAAACTCATTTTAATCAAGCGCACAAAATAAGGCATTCATAGCCTTTTCATTAAGAGCGAAAGTCTTCTTCTCCAATTCATTCCAATCGATCATTGGAAGAGAAGACTTCGAAAATCCATTTTCGACAAGATTCCAAAGTTCAAAATCCATTGAAATAAGGAAGATCCTCATTCGGGTCTTCCAATAGGTGTAGTCCGTCCCATTGAACATGGGTAGATGTGTAATAGAATGGTCCTCTTGGTTTCCAGCGTATGCCATCTCTCTTGGGTTTTAATCCGTTTGAGAGTTAACCCCGCTCTGATACCAATTGTTAGGATCAAGAGCACTAAGAGGGTGGGGGGGGGGGGGGGGAATTAGTGCAGTGGAAAACTTTCGACGATTGAAACTACATTCGTACGATAAGAGCGATTTCGGTAGAAAAGCTGATTCATAAATCACTTTAACTTGTGATCATGCAAGATGCAGTTAAAGCAAGTCTATGAAGGCAGTTTGCAGTTATGATGGAAATTAGAATGTAAGCATAAACTGAAATATGATGTTCGTACGATAAAACTGATTTACGTCTAAATGCCGATTCGAAAAATACTGAACTTTGAAACACGATCGTAAATGCGCAAAAGGCAGTAAGCTATTGAGGAGGTTTGCAGTAAAGATAATATGCTCAAAGTAAATGCAAACTAAGATTTAGAGTGGTTCGATCAATCTTGACCTACATCCACTTTTGGCTTCCTCCACCGACGAGGTCAGCGACGTCCACTAGAGGCCTTTCTTCAATAGGCAAAGGACAACCACATTTTTATAGTTTCACTCCTTTTGACAGGCTTAGGAGACAACCCTTACATAATTTTATGTCCTCTCTTGACAGATCAAAACTTGGAAGAAAAGAGGAAGGAGAACTTTTAACTCATACAACACTTTTGAGCTCTAAAAATCATAGAATAAGATCAGGATTTCGATAGTTTTTTTTGTTGCACTTTCATTGCTAAAAGGGTGGGGTATTTATAGGCCCCAACCTAGTTTGAATTCCGAGCTCAAAACTGTCAATTCCTGAAATTCTGAGGTCTGGCGGTTGCACCGCCTGGCAGAGCTCGAAGACTGAGCCTTTGGGCAGTGTCACCTCTTGTCAGGGGCGGTTGCACCTCCTACCAGAGCTCGGAGACCGAGCTCAAGCGGTGCCACCGCCTGACTGGGGCGGTTGCACCGCCCTGCTAGAGCTTAGAGATCTAGCTCAAGCGGTTGCACCTCTGTCAGAGGCAGTTGCACCGCCCAGCCAAAGCTCGGAGACTAAGCCCTGGGCGGTGCCACCGCCGACCTAGGCAGTGCCACCTTTGGCCAAGCAATCTGGGTCCGAATGGGCTGATCCATTCAGCCCAATTTAGGTCTGTCAAGGGCCCAATTTCCCCAAGATTAAGTTAATGGGATCACCTCCCATATCTAACTTAATCATCATGCTAACTACGAATTTCTTAAGACATTTACTGCAACTTGCTCCGGTGCATCAATCGCTTCTTCCTGCGAGCTTCCGGTGATCTTCCGACGAACATCCGACGAACCCTCGACGATGCCCCTGTGGACTTCCGACAAACTCTTGGACTTGTGACGATCCACTTGGTGAGTTCCGACGAGCTCCTTTGGCAAGCTCCTAGACTTCTCGGATTTGTTCCCGTAGAACCTCCGACGACTGTCCGGACTTCCGTCGAACTCTCGAACCCCCAACGTGATCATAGTCTTGACTCCGGCGCAACTCCTGTTGCATGTCTTACTTTCATTGTAGTTAATCCTGCACACTTATCTCATCATATAGATTAGATAACAAATGACAATTGATTTCATCATCAAAATCCGAGATTCAACATTATACTCAAGACTCCTACTTCTAACCAACTCCTAATAAGACTCCTACTCTAAGAAGCAACCTCCCAACTAACCCTAACCCTAGTTGGCCTCTTTACCTCTTTAATAGGGTTTGGCTAGGTAGGTTTTATATGAATGCCCCTTTCAATAAAATTCAATTAGGACTCTCCTAGCTAGAGTCCTAACACGATCTTATCCTCGCTTCCACCGTGAGAACAAGCGGAGCTAATTCAAATAATTTGGACTATTGAGGTGGTTGACATCAAGTATGTCACGTAAGAGATTTGAAAGCGATATTTTCTGAAAATAAAGATGCAGAAAAAATAAATAACATGAAAATTTTATAGAAAAATAAACAATCAAGATATGGACTTCTATCTTAATTTACTCCGACTATTTTTCTAGCAAGTCACGCGACACCCTCAGCACATGAAATGGAAGTCTCCGGTAGACTTCTAGTGGGGATCGGGATCCGATCGACGTCTTAGTGTAACTTCGAGGGACTTGACCAATCACACTAAGCCCAAAGGATAGGCTACTCTTGCCGATCACAACTCCTTGTGATTCCCATCCTGTTCGGCCTCTGAACCACCATGGTCTCGAGGGACTCGACCAACCATGATGTTTAGTTAAGTCAATACCATTGTTATTGTTAAATCTTAGATTTTGATGATGAAACCAATTGATAGCGCTTATGATTTAATCTACATTTTAAGAGATGCAGGACTAGCTTCGATTATGAAGAGACAATTAAAGCAGCAAGAATCAATGTTGGGCCAGAGTGAAACATGTTAGAAGATTGGATGTCGAGCCGAAGGATCGGTCGACTTGTCGGCAGAAGGCTTTATGCCATGAGTTCTGGTATCAAGCATAGAAGAGCAAACATTGTGCTAAGGAGATCAGAGTTGCAGAGGTCAACATGTCGATTGGGCAAAAGGCCGCAAAAGAGGACGATGCGTCAAAGGATTGGACCAAGCACCGTTGAACCAATGATATGCCGAACAACATGTGATTAATGCTTTGTAATAATTGTCTAGATCGAAGTAGTTTTAGTTCTAATTGAGTTAGTTTAGAATATAATTAAGCCAACTCAATTATGGGACAACTGGGCCAGAATTGGGGTTGTTTGGGCCAAGAGAAAGGCTCATTCAGTGACCCAAAAGTTGGGTCAGACGGTGGCACCGATACTGGCTCAGTCTCATAGACATAGTCTCCAAGACTGTGTCAAGCGGTCGCATCGCTAGACTGGGTGGTGGTACTGCCCAAACACAGTCTCCGAAATTATATTAGGTAGTGGTATTGCCAGACTGGGTGGTGGTACCGACCAGTGTCAATGTTGTAGGCGATAGTACCACCCAACACAAGAGGTGGTACCACCAAGACCCGGGAAACCTGGGATGAGACCTTTTTTTACTCTAATTTTGAAGCCATTTGGGGTCTATAAATACCCCAGCTATTCATACATGTAGAAGCACAAATTAGAGCAGAAAGGGGTTGTTATTCTGAGTTGTAAAATCGTTAAAGTCCTCCTCTTTGCTTTCTAGTTTTCAGATCATTCAATAGAGGTGTGAGGCTTATAAGGGTTGTCTCCTAAACTTATGAAAATGAGAAAGAGTGTAAATGCGTAGTTGGTCTTAGCCCATTGAAGGAAGACCGGTAGTGGATGTTGGTGGTCTCGACGAAAGAGGAATCGGGAGTGGATGTAGATCATGACGACCGAACCACTATCAATCGGTTTATATTTTTGTTTTGCTATTTATCTTTATTGCAAACTGCCTTACTTCATCATTACTTTAGCTGCACACTCTTACAAACATTTTTAAAGTTAAATAGTTTAAATGATTAATCATACGAAGATTTTTGAATCGACGTAAATTTTACGTATGCACTAATTCACCCCCCCCCCCTCTTAGTGTCAACTTGATCCAAACAGTTATAAGATGAGTCTAATTCGATGATATATCCTCGAGGGACTCGACAAAGCATACCATATCCTAAAGTTATTGGTGACATCTCTATGTCATGGGCAAGATAGCAAATCACGATATAAGTGAGCCTCAAGGGACTCAACTAACTCAACCTACGTTTGGAATCGGTCCCTACGTATAACGATGGAAGGCCACGCGGGTCAATCTAATTACCTCATGTTTACCGACTTAATATTATCGAGAGAGGAATTTTGATTTGGTCTCCTAATATGACATGTCACACATATACATATTTAATATATATCTACATCGTAAATATATATATATATATATATATATATATATATATATATATATATATATATATATATATATATATATATCTAGTAGGTGTATAAGTAATCACACATCACATAAGCAATCACACCATATGATCATAGACCATAGCCTAATGTGATTAGGCCCGAGCTAGTGGGTCTAATCATTTATATTGAGATCTATGTGTGCAACGTCGCATCTCCATACCCTATGATATGTTAGGATCAAGAGAACTAAGGGGGGGGGAGGGGGGGTGAATTAGTGCAACAGAAAACTTTTGAGGATTAAAATCGCGTTCGTATGATAATAGCGATTTCGGTAAAAAATCCGATTCGTAAATCACTTTAACTTATAACCAAGCAAGATGCAGTTAAAGCAAAGATATAAAGGCAATTTACAGTTATGATAGAAATCAGAACATAAACGCAAACTGAAATATGATGTTCGTACGATAAAAATGATTTATATCTAAACGTCGATTCGGAAAATGCAGAGCTTGAAACACGATCGTATATGCGCAGAAGGAAGTAAGCTTTTGAGGAGGTTTGCAGTATAGATAAGATACTCAAAGTAAATGCAAACCGAGATTTAGAGTGGTTCGGTCAATCTTGACCAACATCCACTTTTGGCTTCCTCCTTCGACGAGGTCACCGACGTGCACTAGAGGCCTTCCTTCAATAGGCGAAGGCCAACCACCCTTTTACAGTTTCACTCCTTTTGATGGGCTTAGGAGACAACCCTTACAGAATTTTCTCTCCTCTCTTTAAAGATCAGAACTTGGAACAAAAGAGGAAGGAGAACTTTCAACTCATACAACACTTTTGAGCTCTAAAAATCATAAAGTAAAATCAGAATTTCGGTGGTTTCTGGGTGCCATTTCAGTGCTGAAAGGGTGGGGTATTTAGAGGCCCCAACCCAGTTTGAATTTCGAGCTCAAAATTGTCAATTCCCATAATTCTAGGATCTGGCGATTGCACCGCCTGATTGAGGCGGTTGCACCGCCTGGCAGAGCTCGAAGATTGAGCCTCTAGGCGGTGCCACCTCCTGTCAGGGGCGGTTGCACCTCCTGCCAGAGCTCGAAGACCGAGCTCAGGCAGTGCCACCTCTTGTCAAGGGCGGTTGCACCGCCCAATCTCGCTCGGAGATTGAGCCTAAGCGGTGCCACTACCTGGCTGGGGCGGTTCAACCACCTGGCAGAAATCAAGGTCCGAATGGGTCGATTGCCCAATTTGGGTTTTTCAAGGGCCCAATTGCCCCAACATTAAGTTAATGGGATCACCTCTCATTTCCAACTTAATCATTGTGCTAACTACGATATTTCCTAAGACATTTACTGCAACTTGCTCCGGTGCGTCAATCGCTTCTTCCGGCAAGCTTCCGGCGAACTTCCGTCGATAATCCGATGAACCCTCGGTGATGCTCTTGCGGACTTCCGGCAAACTCCTGGACTTGCGATGATCCACTTGGCGAGTTCCGACGAGCTTCTTTGGCAAGCTCATAGACTTCTCGGATTTGTTCCCGCAGAACCTCCGACGACTGTCCAAACTTCCATCGAACTCTCGAACTCCCAACGTGATCATTGTCTTGATTCCGGTGCAACTCCTGCTGCATATATTACTTTCATCGTAGTTAATCCTACACACTTAAAACAAAACTTCGATTGAGATAATTAATCCTAAGCAATTAACCAAGTTGTCCGGCATGTCATTGGTCCCTCGACGCTTCGTCCGATTCTTCGGCGCATCATCCTCTCCTGCAGCCTATTTCCCAATCGGCCAGTTGACTCCGCAACTCCGATATCCTTGGCACAATACCCGCTCTTCTTGGCCCGATGCCTGAGTCCACGGCCCAAAGCCTTCTGTCGATACGTCGACTGATCCACCGGCCCGACGTCCAATCTTCTGACATGTTCCTCCGGCACAACATGATTTTCCTGCTTTAATTGTCTCATCTTGATCGAAGCATCCTGCGTCACTCAAAACGCAGATTAAATCATAAGCATATATCAAGTAGTTTCATCATCAAAATATGAGATTCAACAATCTCCCCCTTTTTGATGATCACAACCACTTGATGACGGAGTTAAACTTAACTCTTGGAGTTTAAACAAACTCCCCCTACCAATATGCCATATTGATAGAATTTTGAATTCAAACTGAATTCAAGTCATTGCAATATTCATCATGAATACTTGCAACACGTCATCATGAACTTATGCATAAACTTATGCATAACATCAACAAAAAGGAGAAGTCCAACTATTCTTGTGTTTGGAATATTAGTTTAACTAATTGTATGAAAAACATAATATCAAGTTTTATCATCATGTAGTTTTGAAGCCAGAAAATTTAGTAAATGTTACATCATGCTTAGAATATTCAAGCTATCAAGTTTTAGATATGCAAGTTTTACAGCATAAAAGATAGCACTTTTAGAACA